>NW_015152330.1:74842-75957 GCF_000732505.1 Cyprinodon variegatus
TGCAGCTTCTCTCCAAAGGCTTATCAGGACTGATGTGGCACCCTGTGCATAAAAGAGGGTGATATGTTAAAACAACAAACGATTTTGATAGCCGAGTTTGTCCCTCAGTTAACGATTCTAAACCCTTACCTCTCCCAGCTTGATTTCCCGGAGTGGGACCTCCTCTCTCCCACAGTGGACCCTCTTCACAGCAGAGAGCTAAATGAGAAAAAGAGCAAAGAAAATTTTTCATATGAGACCTGAAAATTTTTAATCTTATAAGACAGGTATATAGCTGGGGTCTCATTAAACAACAGTGCTAGAGAAGATCAGTTGTTTTTCGTGTAAGGTACACTCATATCCCTGAAATAAACCAAGACAGTGTAGTATTTTGAGTTTGTGTATCAATTTCTTGGATCATCCTGAGTAAAGGCCACTAGACCTTTTGTTTGATCCAGAATAAATTTAAGAAAAGGCATCAGGTCTGTGAAGAGAACTAATAAAGCTTTTCAGGTGAGAGGTAAATCTTTTTTAGGATCAAAGAAAAAGGAAAGATGCCTTTATTCAGCCCCTTAGGAGAAGCTGATATATGTTATGGTGTAACGGATGTCATGTGACATACCTCCATTATTTTCCCCTCCAGGGTAAACAACCCACTGACTCCTCCAATGGCACTGATTGTTGTGTGCTGAGATGGAGGATAAAGGAGGGCTCTTGCCTCCTCCATCAGTCCATCTCTGCACACAACTGGGGAACTAACATAAAAGTTAGTGCTTTTGTGTACAAGTATATGATACGGGGGTGACTGCCCTCGGAGGGAAAACCCCCGCATCATATAGTTTCTGCCTGCTGAAATGTTTGAGGCAAGCTCCTCAAATAAGGTGATTTTGGAGATAGATTCCCCATCAGTTATGACCGCCACTTTATTTTTTTTGGTCAGGGCTGGCACTGCTGAGTCCTCTGTAAAAGTCCAGCTGAGGACTCGTGGCTGTTCCTCCTGCAGCAGGACATGGATTTTCACAGGTGGATTCCTGTGATAGGGTCCACTGGGAGAGGTGCTGAGGATCTTCTTCAGAGCCATTCTAGAGTAGACAGGAAGATGAAAGTATTCTGTTATTCACAACCTTAATACAGTT
>NW_015152331.1:0-1941 GCF_000732505.1 Cyprinodon variegatus
CCGTAAAAATTAAAAAAAATATCCACTGGACTTGTTTTCCAAGATTTGAAGACGTTTCGCCACCTCTCCAGGATTTGAATTGAGAAAGCTTCCTGGAGAGGTGGCGAAACGTCTTCAAATCTTGGAAACCAAGTCCAGTGGATATTTTTTGAATTTTTACGGAAAAACTTGAGTTAGTAACAAGCTACATGACTTTTAGCCTAATATTAGCCTAAAAGCTTATTTTTCCATTGGTAACTTCAAGTCAGGAGTAGTATAAACAGTTCAATTGCATATAAAATAGAATCTTATGCATGGCGGGATCTTAAAAAGTAAATAGCCAGTTGGGCAGATTGGATTCTATATACCTTTTTAATCTGTAGTTTTCTGTTTTGAAATAAATGCTTAAAGTTACTCTATGGTAACTTAAAGCATTCAATAATATTTAAAATGTGTTTAGAGGGTTTTTGATCACCATATGTCTTGTTGATATTGTTATTTCTCTCTAAGTTTGATCAAAGTTTTTAGGAAATGCATTTTCTTTTGTTTTTTATCTTTTCATTTAATCCTCTACTTCCATTTAACATGCAATAACTAACATGTTTTATTACTTTGTACACTGCATATCTTTACATAAAAGGGGCTTTACATAAAATATGATCAGGGCTATATATTTGGTAATCACCGATTTTTTAAATCTTTTATGAAGTTTGATGAGTCCGTACAAGGGTCATTTATATTTTAAAAGTTTGAAATCTAGTTTAAATAAACTTGAGCATGCCATAGTCAGCTTTATTCATCCATCCAACTTCTCCTGTACATTCAGTCAGGGTCACGGTGGGGCTGGTGCCTATCTCCAGCCGTCTACAGGCAAAAGACAGGGTACACCCTGGACCACTTAGCTGTCTGTCACAGGACAACACAGACATACAAACATACACATTCACACCTAAGGAACATTTAGAGAAGCCAATTAACCTAAAAGGTACATATGTTTTTGAATTGTAGAAGGAGGCCAGAGTACCTGGAGAGAACCCATGGATGCACAGGGAGAACATGCAAACTCAATGAAGAAAAACCCTAACCAGGTATTCAAACCCAGAATCTTCTTGGTGCAAGGCATTAGTGCTACAACCTGTACTACCATGCTGCCCATCGTTTATCATTGAGACATAAAAAAGAAAAGTTTGTCTACTTAAAAAAAGTCCTGTTTAAAATAAAGTGATACTTTTCTCTCCTATCCTTGCTCAAAATTGCAGATTGCAATTGAATATTTCCGCTTAAATGTCCTTTTTCTTATATGTTTTTTCTTTGTACCTGTATATAAGTTTAAATAACATATATTTTATCTGCTGTTCTTAACATAAGCAGTAAGCTATTGCTCAACTTCTTTAGCCATTAGAGACTATTAGTTCACAGTATGCTGTTGTGATACTGTTCCTCTGAGGATTGTCCTGTTTATGTTGAGCCAGATGGCACTCACTGGAAACAATGTTCGAGGATGCACTAATTACATGCATTGCATAAGCCTTACATGAGATAAAGGCAGTGTACTTATGTTGGAGTATAACAAACATAAAACTTATCTCAAGTGGCCATGATGAGGTTTTAACAAAACTTTATATCATGTTTAAGGAAAATGGTGATGAATTTGAAAAACAAACCTTGTCTCATGTTAAAGGAAACCGGCTAATTTCTTTAATATTAAAAACTTCACACCTTTATTATATATTAAATATCAATTTAAAATATGGGAAAGCCGTACTGCATTATAATTTCAGTTAAAAAATCTTAAGAATGTATAGATGTTTTCTTTTACGAAATTATAAATATTATGGAATTCCCCAAAGCCTTATATTACTCAGTAGGTGAGATCAAAGGCAAAACCAAGCAGAAAGGCCACCAGGTGATGTTACTTGGTTCAACATGGCTGGACTAAAAGTTCTTGAAACATGATGGCTA
>NW_015152331.1:3111-11486 GCF_000732505.1 Cyprinodon variegatus
GCTGCTTTTGCAGCGTCCGGTCTGAACGTAGCAATAGCGTAGCGCCTTGGCCTACTTTTCACCTGGTTGGATGGACGAATCAGCAGACAAACCTTGTCGCGAGGGCATTGATTATAAGATCTCTTACCTTAAATCTGGAGTTAATGAGTTTCTTGCTCACCTGCATAGTCGGGTTTCGGCTGCCTTGGTTGCTTTTCATTCTGCTGCGCCTGTTCCCACGCCTCCACCTGCTTTCTGTGCATGTCATGAACCATGTCGGTCAACTCCTGAACTGTCTAGCGGTGAACCAGATGATTTCGGTTCGCCTCTAATCTCAGTGCAAGTTCCAATTAGAACTGCAGCCCTATGCGCTTCCCTCTGATTGAGCCAAGGTAGCCTATCTGATCTTGTTGTTAGATGGCAAGGCGAAGTTAGGGGGAACGTCAGAGTGGTAGAATAACTCCTCTCTCTGCAAATCCCATGAGGATTATTCTGATGAGCTAGTTCTTGTCTCTAGCCCTGTTCTACCAAGCAGAGAGGCTTCAAGGGGGGTTATTGACTCTAAAGCATGGAAGGTAATCCTTGCCTTATTACATGATAGACTTCCACCTGTTAGCTGAAGAGAGTCCATGGAAGGAGGAGGCTCTGATGGACGTCTTTATCACGGGACTCGGCGAGAGGATTGAGAATGAGCTTTTCACCCGTAATTATCCTCCTTTTGAAGGAGCTGGAGGAGTTAGTAATCCGGATTGACCTTCACCTTCAGGAGCAAGACGGGGAGTGGGGTCCTGCTGTTCACAGTTCCTCCTTTTTTTTGCATTTGTAGCCACATGGAACGACATCAGAACCCCTTAGCTCCTCCGGTCTGAAACCCATGCAGCTCAGATGTAGACATCTCTCTAAGCTTCAGGCTCCATCTCTGTTTCTACCACAGTGGAGAGGGACATCATTCAACCCACTGACAGGTAAAAAGATCAGGCTCAGTAGGAAGGGGGAGGCTCCTGCTGAGCTGAGCCAGGCTATCTGCCTCCCCATAATTTATACTCAAGCGACTCAAGCTTTCTGGATTCAGGAGCAGATACCAAGTTCATGGATGGGGACCTGACCAGACAACTCAACTTCAGGCTACTTCCCACACTGGACTCTCACCAGTAGTAGCCTTAGATGGACATCAGCTAAACCAGTAATCTTTTATTACAGAGCCTGTTGAGCTGGTGGTGGGGGGTAACCATGTCGAATGTTAGTTTTTCATATCATTGATTCCCCGCAGATTCCTGTCATACTAGGTTCTACCTGGCGAAGTAAGTACAACCTGCATATTGACTGGCAAAGTTTGGAAGTGTTAGGTTGGTTGCTTGTTCAGGTTCCTTTTTACGATTCGCTAAGTCCGAGGTGCTGGTTAATTCTGTTGATCCAGAGTTTTATCTGGATCTTTCTAAGGTCCCCAAGGAGTACCACGGCCTCCGAGAGATGTTCAATAAGGGCAAGGCCACAGCCCTACCCCCTCTTAGACATTTTGACTGTGGGATAGATCTACTGCCTGCTACCACACCCCCTATGGTTAGATCATACTCCTGGTCAGCCCCTGAATCCGATGCCATGGAAAAATATTTCTCAGAGTCACTTAGGGCTCGCATCATCTGTCCCTTCTCCTCCCCTGCTGGAGCAGGCTTCTTTTTATGGGCAAGAAGGATAGATCTCTCAGGCCTTACATTGAAAACATGGGCCTCAATGATATTACCCTATTCCCCTGATTAATACTGCATTTGATCAGATTCAGGGAGCCAAGTTTTTTACCAAGCTCGATCTCCACAGTGGATATCTCCTGATGGGCATCAGGGAGGGTGATGCTTTCAACACCCCCACTGGTCACTATGAATATCTGGTGATGCCTTTTGGGCTCACCAATGCACCAGTGGTTTTTCAGAACCTTTTTAGTGAGGTTCTTAAGGAAATGGTGGATCACTTTGTCTTCGTGTACATTGATGACATATTACTTTACTCTTGGGACTTTTAGTCTCATAAGCTTCTCGTCAGATCAGTGCTGCTTCGCCTTCTCCATAACAAGTTATAGTATTTGTCAAGGCAGAGAAGTGTGAGTTTCACATTAACACAATCTCTTTTCTGGGTTTTGTTGTCTGGGTTAAAGGAGCATTCCTTCACCAACTGGCCAGTTCCTAGGATAGGAAGGATAGGAAGCAGCTCCAGAGTTCTTGGGATTTGCCAACTTTTACCTCTGGTTCATTGGAAACTACAGTCAGGTGGCAGCACCCCATCATGCCATCACCTAATTCAAGGTCAGATTTGCTGGTCCGATCTGGCGGATTAAGCATTTCAGAGACTTAAGGCCTCTGCTCCAGTTCTGGTGGCCCTCCAACCCAAAGATACAGTTGAATGTCGAGGTTGACGCTTCCAGTACCGGGATGGGGTGGTGCTAAGTCAGGAGGTTGAGGAGGGTAGGATTTACCCTTGTGCGTTCTTCTCCAAGAAACTGTCAGCAGCTGAATAGAACTATGATGTTGGGGATATAAAGCTAATGGCAGTCAAACTGGCTTTTGAGAAGTAGAGACACTAGCTGGGATTTCCAGTATTCCATTTCTGGTCTGGACAGACCATAAAGGTCAAGAGACTTAATTCCAGACAGGCTAGGTGTGCACTGCTTTTCCGGAGGTTCAACTTTTCTCTGTCTTACAGACCTGGATCCAAGAATACTAAACCCAATGCTTTTTTCAGGGTGTTTGAGGAGGATGAGGAGAGTCCAGGGTGTACCGGTGGTGCTGAGGAATACGCTTGCCTGAATCTGTTAGGTGTGCTGTCACCAGGATTAACATTGAGAAGGAGGTTAGACAGGCCCTTCTCAACCAACCTTCTCCCAGTAATTGTTTGTCTCTTTGTTCCAAATGCTCTGACAGGGAAGGTCCTTAAATTCTGTCATCGTTCTCATCTCTTCTCTCATCCTAGTTCTACTAAGACTATTGACATTGTTCATTCTCAGTTTTGGTGGCCTTCTCTCTATGCAGACGTGCAAGAGTTTGGGGCAGCCTGCTCTCTGTGTAACCAATCCAAATCGACCAGAATACCTCCTTCTGGTTTCCTCCGGCCTTTACCTATCCCGTTCTGACCTTGGTCCCACATCGTTATGGACTTTGTAACGAGATTGCCTTGCTCTGACAGTTATACTGTCATTCTCGCTGTCACTGACAGGTTCTCAAAGATGGTTCATTTTGTCCTTCTGCCCAAACTCCCCCTTGCTAAGGAAATGGGGGAGGTCCTCATACATGAGGTTTTTCTGCTCCATGGTCTCCCCACTGACATTATCTCTGACAGGGCTCAGGAGTTTGTCTCCCGGTTCTGCAGAGAGTTTTGCTCTCTGTAAGGGGTCTACGTCAGTGTCTCATCTAGTTTTCACCCCCAAACAGAAAGACAGGGAGGACCAACCAGGAGATTTAAACCAAAATCCCCATCCTCAGTGAGGTTGATCCCACTAAGTGGGCCAGCCAACTCCCTTGGATTGAGCATGGCAATAACTTGGTTCCCTCTAGCACCACTGGGCTCTCTCCATTTTATGATCTCTTTGATTTTCAGCCACTGGTCTTCTTTCATGTTCTTGGCCCTGATGATTGTTTTTTTTTCATTTGCTCCTTGTCAGCTGTCCCAGCAGCTAATTAACGCAGTCACTTCCACCAAGATCGTTCTAGCTGTTGTGAGAGTAACTCTAGTGCTTAATTGAGTTTGTGTGTTATTCTGATTCTGACCCGTTTTCTGGTTTGGATATTCAAGTTTTTGCCTTGTCCTTGTCTGCTCTGTCTCTTTAGTTTTTTTGTACTGTTTTTCCTGTATTCTTGTGGTTACCGATCCTGGACTGTTTCACTGACATTGGCTTAAATTCCCTTCATGGACTATGTTGCTCCCTCAGCGTCAGCTGGTGTTCAGTTCATCGTCAGTCAGAGTTCTGGAAGCAGCCTCGGCTGTACACCATGGATAACCTCTCCCCTGGTTTCCTCCCTCTCCTTTGGGATCAGAGAGAACTTTGAACCAGGTTAGTGACTTTTGCTCCAAGTCGTGATCAACCCGATATTCCAGTCAATGAAACGTGTTTTCCATCTCTGCAGAGAATTCGGTTTATTTGCCCTGCTGACGCCCAGTCACTCGCTGTTCAGCTTTGTTTAATGTGTATGGAGAAATTTTCTCTGCATTTGGTGGTTTGAAGGCTTCGTATATGTGTGTTTAATGAGTATAAATGTTAATATTAATATTTCATAAAATAACGCTATATATGTAAAAAAAATTGTACTTACTGTTATGTAAGTTTTGACATACTTTAAAAATAATCGAAAATAATCCTCTCCTGTGGTAGTACCTTTCAGGCTTTGTAGGGATGCCAGCTCCTCGCATATCTCAAAGTTTGCGGTAACTCCACGAATACAAAATAGGAGGCTTCACTTTGTCCTGAACATCCGTGCTCTCATCCACTGCTAATACATGAAAGTCTAGTCTTCTGCTGAGGCTGGGCATACATATTAACCCTGATTTCTTCAACACGTCTGGTAATTGTACTTGCAGACAGACTCACGGCATTAAAGACATCTTTCTTCTCGGGAAACACCTCCTCCATGACAACATTCAAACATTTCTTGACAAACTGCTGTTCAGTAAATGTTTACCGCAGCTTGCTATCAGCTGAGCAACATGGAAGCTGGCCCAAACTGATGATTGGTTCAGCTGAGTTTGCCGTACAAATGTAGTCTGCTAAGCAAATAGTCCACTTTTTAGCTTTGAGAGTTTGTCTGCTCGTATTTGGCCTTGCAAGCTAGCATACTTGTCTTTGTGACGGGATTCATAATGTCCGCGCAGGTTGTATTCTTTGAATACCTCCACTGCTTCTTAACAGACGAGACAAACAGCCTTTTCTTTGCATTGAACAAAAAAATAATCATGTGTCCACTGTGGGTTAAATAACCTGCATTCTGAATCAATTTTTCTCTGACCTAACCTTTTCGCTATTATACCTTCCTGGGGGGTGACATTCATGATCTTTGACTGGGGCAAAATGAGGTTGTAGTAGCAACTTTTTCTTTTTTTTTTTTTTAAAAGGTTTCCCCCGTGTGCAGCCTGCAGGCCGTAGTTTAGGGACTACTGAACTACAAGGTCAATATTAGGATTTTATAAAGATAAATATTTTCATTATAGAATTTTGCTATTCTTATCTAAAAAAATACTTTTGGAGAGCACTAATGAAGTACAAGAATATTCTCACATCAATATTAGAAACCGATAGGAGAACCATGCACCGGGTAAATTTTTCTCAGTAAATATATGTCTAAAGGAGCTTTTGACATAAAATTTTCACCAGTTTAAAGTCCATGGAATTAACACACAAAAATTTCAAACTAGAAGTTATGTGTAATAATGTGTAATGGCACAGGGAAAAAGTATTGAACACATGAAGAAAGTAAGGTGCAAAAAGGCCTGGAAAGGCAAGACACTAGCCGAAATCTCTCAGGGATTAGAAAGCAATCTTTACTCTTGTCAGTGCAAATTAATATTAACTGGTTTAGTCCCACATAATGGCCTACTCATTGCCTGGTATCTTGAATACCAGTTTTGTAGAGCACTTGGCAGAGTTTATGAACTATTAAAGGAAGACTTGGAAAGAAAAAAACTCACATTTTTGTGTAAACTGTGCCCGCTGGGAGTTCACAAACGTACGTCAGCCACATCCACTTAAAATTTAAAGTGACACATCAAGTTAAATCATCCAAGCTATATTGGAAAATATCTGCTACTGAACGAAAAATGTAAAGGATCAATTTTGATACAGATGTTTTCAGCAGAACCTGAATATCCCTGTATGTTTCTGAAATTGCATATAATTTGGGTAAATAAAGGCTTTGTTGCACATACAGTATACCTTGACTCCATCGAGTTTTTTCATTTTTTTTTTTATATACACACATTTAAAAGCTGGCTGGCACAGAATTGTGGAGAATTTGATGAACTCAAAGTCACTTCTAATCTCCCATTAGTCGTTCATATGTGACTTATGTGACATATGTGACTTAGAAAAGTCAGATAGGGGCCCAACCTGAGTGTCCAAATTTGTTTCAAATAGCATGACCTAATTGCCTGACCCCCCAAAAGATTAGAATTAGGGCAAGTTTGCCTATAGGGTGAATTACCTCTGATTTGGCCACAGATGTCTGTTCATCCATAACAAATTTTTTAGTGACTCAATCATTAAGTTGTTTCTTCAGCCAATAATTTATTCATTAATTTGTGCTTATTTGATCAATGGCACCACATAATCATTGTTACAAGGTAACCAATGATGTTAATAATAATAATTTAACTTTGTTGGTCTCACATTGGAGAAATATACCTCTGCATTTAACCCAGTGGGTTGCCATTGTGCAGCACCTGGGGAGCCATACACTTACAAATTTCTCAGAGCACAAACACACTTCTGTGACCCACAAGACCAACACTCATCCAATTATCAAGACCTTATTATTAATTGCAATTTTACAAACCCTGTGTAGGGTTGAGATCTTACAATAAAAAAATACAAAATAAAAAGCTTCTAAGACATTTAATGAAAAGGCTTGTAATTTTTAAACATACCACATTTAAAGCTTAAACCAAAACACATTTTTAAGAAGTATTACAATTACAATCTTTTATTAAACCTTTGGAATTCCTGATAACGTGATGAATCTCCTTGTGTCTTTTCATTCACAGTTTGGGTTTTAATGTACCTGTTGGGGAGATGTTGGTTCAGTAGATAAGGGTTTCTCCTGTAACTACTGGGTTGCCGGTTTGATGTCCCACTACATCTGTTTTGATCATTGTGCCCTTAGAAAAGCCTCTAAACCAACCCTGTGTGCTGTTGGTGTGCAGTGGGTCCAGATGACTTGGCAGTCTCTCTTCCAGCGATGCTTGTAGATGTATTGTATTACATTCACAAAAGATCATGAACAGTTTTTTTACACACACACACACATTCACATAAACAATGTTCAACTGTGAAAATGACAGAAAATAGTTAATATAACTACAGTCAAACCTCTATGGCATGGATATTTTAGCTAAATATATCTGGGACATATCTTGTAACAGTTACAATAAGTGCACATCAAGTAAAAGGGCTACTTAACTCCAACTTTATAAAATAATTGTCTTAAGTGTTTATAAATTTCTTTGATTTTCAGTCCATATATGATTGGATTAAAAAGAGGATTACACATCATCATTTGCACTGTCATCACAAAACGTACTGTCTTTGAAATATTAGATTCCAGTCTAACAATAATCATATCATAAGAAAACAAACAAGAATAGTTGATTAAAACCAGCAAGTGAGGCAAACACGTCTGTGCAGCTTTTCTCCTGACTTCCCTGCAACTTCTACTGGCCACAATAATTATCACTGTGTAGGTGAATAGTATGAAAAGCATTGGGAAAAGAGCAAGGTTGAATAGAACAACAAGGCCATATGTCATCAATGCTTTCGAAGCAACACAGAAAAGATAATTGACTGAATTGTTACAGAAAATGGCTTTCAAACTAAAGCTACAGAGCATGGCATTTGCTCTTCCAATGACAGGCACAACAATATGACAAGGAGGTACAAACCAGGCCAGAAGAAGAAAAATAATAACAGTTCTTTTTGTCATGATTGAATGATAATGCAGAGGTTTACATATGGACACATATCTGTCAAAAGCCATGGCTGCTAACAGCAAATATTCTGAACAGCTTGAAGAGTAAAAAGAAAACACTTGCATGAGACAAAACTGATAAGACACAATTTGTTTCTCAGATAGGAAATCGGTCAAAAGCTTTGGGTAGATAACAGTACTGAAAATAATGGAATTGATTAACAAAGAAGCAATAAACATGTACATAGGCTCATGCAGGTTTTTGTGAATAACAATAAGATATACAATAGTGGAATTACAGGACAGAATTAAAATATAACCTGTCAACATGATTAAGAAATAAAGATACCTGTATTTCTGTAACTCTACATGGCCATCAAGACTAATATATGTTATATTCATAGTATCAACAAGTAGAAGAAACAGTTCTATATAGATAATTGGCAAAGCCTTTCAGACAGACAAGCATTCGCCTTGTTTATAAATACCTGCATCTCCTGTATGTTTAGAGGAGAGATGGAGTTAGATCAAATATATAAGGAGACTTCTTTATCCACTATGGATTTCAGGCTATTCCACATAGAGCTGTTGGCATGCTAACAACTTTATGAAACAGACATTTGTAAGAACTTCTTGCAAAACAACTTCTTTCAGATATTTTATTTTGTTTTATGCAGATAAATGCGGCATCAATCAACACTAGCATTTAAATATGTGTTGCATGTTGAACTATTTATG
>NW_015152331.1:11841-21252 GCF_000732505.1 Cyprinodon variegatus
TCCATCCATCCATCCATCCATCCATCCATCCATCCATCCATCCATCCATCCATCCATCCATCCATCCATCCATCCATCCATCCATCCTCTTCTCCTTCTCCTGATTAGTCCTTTTCCTGGGTCACGGTGGGGCCGGTGCCTATCCCCAACAGTCTACGGGTGAGAGGTGGGGTACACCATAGACAGGTCACCAGTCCGTCGCAGGGAAACACAGAGTCACACAACCATGCAAACATGCACACTTACACCTAAGGATTATTTAGAGAAGCCAACAGTCATGTTTTTGGCTGTGGAGAAAGCCAGGTTATCCAAAGAGAACCCACGCATGCACAATGATCACATGCAAACTCCATGAAGAAAGGCCAAGAATCAAACATGGAACCTACTTGCTGCAAGACAACATAGCTACAAACTGCACCACCATGGACCCCAGCTTTAATCATTTAAACATAAAGAGTGAAAATTGTTCCTTTTTCCAAGGTAGTGATACTTTTTTTCTCATAGGCTTGCTCAAAATTGCCAATGGCAAGTGTTTATTTCAATATAAATTCCCTTTTTCTTATATGATTTTTTTTCTTTATACCTTTTTAGCTAAAAAAGGTTTTCTTTGAAGTACTTAACATAAACAATGTGCTAATACTCAACTTCTCTAGCCATTAAAGAAACTATTGGTATGCTCTTGTTATGCTGCCTTTAGTCAGGCTGCTCCTCTGAGGACTGTCCTGTTTATCTTGAGCCAGATGGCACTCACTGGAAAACACTATTAAAGGACGCTAATTACATGCAAGCCTTACATGACAATAAGGCAGGATACTAATGTTAAAGTTCAAACAAACGTCTCCTCAAGCGGACATGATGAAGTTGTAACAAAACTTTACATCATATTTAAGGAAACTGATGACGAAGTTGAAACAAAACCTTAGCTCATGTTAAAGGAAACAAGCTAATTGTTTTACCACTACGCACAAATCCTCATATCTTAAGAATATAATAATTGAAATATGGATAGACTAATGCTACATGATTTCTGTAAAAAATAAAAAATAAAAATAAAGTATGTATACAGTAGATGTTTCCTTTTGATATTTGATATTAATCAAATCTAAGATTGCCTTTTCCACCCACAAGCTTACTGTTTGGTATAGGATTTATTTTAAAGTGTTATTCCTGTTTTTTAAGGTTTTTAATAGTTTGACCCCATCATATTAAAAGACTTTTACTGTAAATCATTTTTACAAAAGCTAGATCAATACGCCCAAATAGAAATAGAAATTACAAAGAGAGATAGAGTTTTAATGATTTCAGATTTGGAGACACTAAGTCTCTGCATTTAACCCATCCCCTTGGGGAGCAGTGGGCTGCCTTTGTATGGCGCCCAGGAAGGAGTTTGGGGTTAAGGATCGTGCTCAGAGAGCCAGAGTGCCCACTGTGGGGATGAAACCAGGCACTTGAAACCTTCTCAGAGCGCAAGGGCAATATTCTAACCACTATGCCAACACTCCCCCAACAGGTTTTTATTTCTTACATGTTCCATTTTCCAAAAGAAAAAAAGGAAAGATGAGCTGTTCTGACTTTCTAAAATTATGCTCCATAACCAGATTGACCACCCAGGGATGGATGGTCGAGTGGTGCAGGATGAAGGTTAGGTTAAAGGTTTGGGTTACTAAATTCTTTGCTGACCTGCTTGCATGGTATGCAATTATAAGAGGTCCAGCAGGAGAAAAGCTCTATCGTTTAGATCAGGGATGTCAAACTTGTTCCAGAAAGGGCCGTGTGACTGCAGGTTTTCTTTCCAACCAAGCAATAGCACACCAGACTCCATTCATCTCATTAAGTGAGTTCAATCTGAACATGACTTGATTAGATGAATGGAGTCTGTGCTATGTAATGTAGCCTGTGCTATTGTTTGGTTGGAAAGAAAACCTGCCGCGACACAGCCCTTTCTGGAACCAGTTTGACACCCCTGGTTTAGATGTTTCAGCACCAGATCCACCATGGTTACACCCAATACACGTCACCGGCTACAGCCTTGTACCTTCATGTATGTGAATCTCTGTACCCCGTATTTCTGTTTTAACCCCCTCATGCCCCTAGCAGCTATTACAAAAATAGGGATCTCCAGTTGTGCCACATAGGCTTTCCAACCTACTATTAATATTCCAAAAACATCTTCAACTCTTCTATTTCCACCGCCAGTGGGAAATGGAGTCTGATAGGTTTATCTTACTCAGTTAGTCAGATCAATAGCAAGGACCAAACAGAAGGGGCACCAGATGATGGTACTGGGATTTAAAAGTTTTCTGAAACATGATCAGAGCATGTGAACAGAGTGGAGCACCACTTAGGACGATGTTGCTCATTCGCTCCGCCACTAAAAGTTGTGTCAAGATGCTCCTCTCAAAATCCGCTCCGCGCTCACCTTAATTTTCCTGCCACTCCGACAAAATCGCTCCATGATCACTCAAATTTTAAGGAGAAGGCATTTTCTGAAAATTTTCCTTCATGTAATTATGCCAGGGCTCTGGCACACACAGTGTGAGATTTAATTATTGTCTTATCTAACTGGCTGTTGAATTATTGCACTTGATATATTTTCCCAGCTGTAAACTTAACAATTCACTCCATTCATGTTTCCCTGCTTTTCCTATTTAATATTTATTTATTTTACTAAACCACATTAAAAAAGATCACTTTGCATCCCATTGTGAATGAGATAATAGCGTTTAATGTATGTATGCGATCCATTTTGAAAAACAGGCTCTTACAACAAATAATCGCTTTAAGTAAACCCACTCTGTATTTTTAAGTATAGTTAGTATATGTTTTTATGATATTTTATCCCACTTATTATCACACAATATGCAATCATCATCTCTGGGATTCCGTGGAAAGGTTGGTATTAATAATAAATGTTTTTTTTACTAATTTTATAATCCAAAATTTTTAATTGACGTTGCGAAAACCTCACTCCGGCCTTTGAATTGAAAACCGCTCTGCTTTCCCCAATATTTCTTCCGCTCCGCTCCACCTCTTGCTCCACGCGCCGCTTCATTCACATGCTCTGAACATGATAGCTGCAGTTCCACTGCTGCATTTACTTTATGTTATTCCATCAGGGATAGCTAAGGAAAACATCAAACGCTTTCAATATACAGCATTATGACAGACAGTGGCTTTGTTTGAATTCAGAGGCATCTGAAGGCCAGATTTAATGGCTGATTAGGTCATAGCGCAGTGCCTTGGTCTGTTGGGATTGGAAGACTCCTTCATATGCGGCCCATAAATGCAGCCTTCTTTTCACCCGGTTGGATGGACAGGTCCAATATGTCCTCTGTAGCCTTGGGTATCCCATGGTTCATTGTGAGTCCAAGCAAGCTGGCTACTCCATTTCTGAAGGAAAAAGGGAATTGGCAATGGACAGTGGTAAATATTGTAAGTACAGTTTAATTTAATACAAGGTGTTTATCGTTTAATCTTGAATGAAAATAGTTATTTTAAATGGTAAGTAAGTCAGATAACTTGCAGGTAAGGTTTGATTTCACAGCTGTTTGGCTGTGACACCATCCTGGAGAGAAATGTTAGCTGTGCTGCTGTCATCAACACCTTTGTTTATAGATCTTGGAGATCAGCTGTTTTCCAGTGTGGTCCTGTTTCTCTGACTGTGACTGGCTGGATGTGCTCTCTTCATCCTCTGACATGGGAGCTGGCTCGGAGCACGTCTGCCTGTCTGTGTGTTTCCTGGACGGGGCCGCCTTTTACAGCTGCTTTTTGTATCTCTGCTTCTGTCTCCTTTAACCCCAGTCGGCCTCGGCAGATGGCCGCTCACACTGAGCCTGGTTCTGCTGGAGGTTTCTTCCCTTTAAAAGGGAGTTTTTCCTCTCCACTGTTGCTACAAGCATACTTAGTGTGAGGGATTGCATTTGAGTCAATAAGTCGATCCAATCAACTGGTTTTCCTTTGATAGAAAACTTGACTGTATGATCTGGTAAACTATAAAGTACCAAGATCTCTGCAGTCTGGAGACTACAAATCTGATATCTGTGATGATGGTACTGCTGCTGAATCTCCTCAGAAAATGTAATTAGCACACAAAACAGTAGTAAGCAGTTTGGCATCCATTCTTTCCCATCTGTGTGGGTCTATAATTGCTTCTAGGTGACAGAGCTTATGCTGAGTGAGGGGTGGTGAAAGCTGGTGAAGGCTATACCTACTTGAAACTACAAGTGAACTCTTATGGCCTCCCTATTTTCACAGCCCCTGAAGGACAATTTTCATGTGGGCTGGGTTGTTTCGAACTCAACCAGTGACTGTCATTAATAGGCAGAGACAATGATCAATGACAATGGAATTTTACAGCTCTAATCTATTTGCTTTACATAGACTGCATAAATTGATGATGTGGAGCAGCAGTTATCCTATGCGAAGACTTTCATTTCTGCTGTGTTTAAGAATAAAGTAAAATCCCTAACAACACAGACACAGCATAAAGTTTGACATTATCACAAAGTTGTTTCATAATGTAGTAATTTTCTTACCTGGTTTATATTTCTGGAGAGTCCAACATCAACAACGATATTTGTCTATCCAGGTCTGAGGTCCTGATGCTGCCAGTAATACGTGTACCTGTAGCTGTTGCCTGTACTTACTCCTTATGTTCTTAATTTTTGCTGTGACTGGGGCTTTTGTTATGGCAAGGACTTCATGAGGGGTAATTCTTGCCAGTAGCATCCATTAGGTACTGTTTCAAAATATTGAAGCAAATATCAAAGTATTTTCAGAATCAGAATCAGAAATACTTTAATAATCCCATAATTTTGACTTACAGGACTCAAATTACTTCCTATCTTTGTTTTTTTGGGGGGGCTTTACTGGTTTTGCAGTAACCTGTAGCCCAGAAGTTCCATTTTGTATTTGTTCCAAATAAATTCAAATGTTCTTACTCCAGGAGTGACAGGAGTGATTCTAGTTCTTTTTGGTGCAGCACTTTCCTACACTTGCACAATATGATTATTTTAACTTCCCTTCCATCACTTACTGCAGTACCTTGCCACCAAGTTGTATGGAATGGATATTACAGTATCTTTCATGGCTTGTTCAGCTTTGGGTGGATTCATCAGTATAGTCAAACTTTAATGTGATCTGACTCATCTTTGTTTGGACGTCGCCTTAGACCTTTTTTCCTTTCAGATGCTGAAGGACTTTTATCATCTACTTCCTTTTACCTTTAGTGATGGTGGGGGAGTGTAAGGTCATTTGGAAGTTCCAAAGTAAGACACTTTGAGTAAGATTGACAATTAAAGTAAATTCTAGAGATAGTTAGATATTTTCTTATCTGTATAGATAGCTATTTTCCTGAGAAACTACTGTGGCATTGCTTTAAAGCCTTATCAATTGAGCAAGTTAGATGGTAACACTGGTGACTTAGTGTCTCTCCGGATACTGTAGATAAATGCACAACATCCGGTTCTGATGTGCTTGTTTTCCCTATTAGTTTAAAAATATCTGAGTATATACTAATGAAATGTATTGATATGAACAATGAGGACTATGGCAATATGGAACTACAAAGGGTGTATGGCGTGTATACTTGAACTGTCTGCAGGTGACTAAACGAGTTTTCAGAAATGCTAACTTGTATTTTTGGGACACAGTGGTTTAGGAGTTAGGGGTTTTGTCCTGAAGTCTGTGAAACGAGGGTTCCAAACCCAGCTCTATCTATCTCAGCTGCCGTTTTCTTGGACAAAGTCCTTTCCTATTGTGTTGGTGGTTTGAAGGCTTTATAATAGCAGTTGTATTTTTAATTAATATTTTTTTTATTATGTAATTTACAATTTAATAAAATAATGCTATTTATGTAAAGAAATCAACACTTACAGTGAGAGGGGAAATTTCAATTTTTAGTTAAATTTGCAATCTTATGTATTCAAAGTGTCAATATAACCAAAAATCCTTGAGAATTATTAAAGCTCAGAGTAGTGTTAGAATTAACACTCTATGATTTTAATTAACACCTGATTTTGCTATGTAGCTTGCATGTTAATTTTGTTTAAAACCTAAATGTTTCATAATACGCATAATTATTTGTAAACACATTGATAGTAATACTGGTGATTCATAGTATGTGTGACACTTAAAGGGAAGCTACTTCACCATTGTAAGCTTTGAGTAAGCTTTATCATCGAAATAATGTTCTGTATCTATTTTTTTTTTACCTCATTCTTATTCCCTCAAGTTTAAATGCTTTCCTCCGTGCCTGTCTGAGCTAGGGGTGGGAAACCATTCACATTTGAACCGTTGCAAAACTGATGCTTTGTACTTGGCAGTTGGTTTCTGTACTCAACATTGCCTATTTTCTGTACCATGATAAATTCAACCTAAAAAATAGGCTTATGTGAATGACATCTGGATCTCCTTCTGAAACGCTGATCCCTCCTCTCAAGCGCTCTTCATGCAGCCATGCCTGCGTCATTTACTGTACCAGCAGCAATGTTGTAAACTCATAAAAGGGTTTAAGGGTGTAATTTAAGGAACCGTATATTTATTTTTCTTTAATACTTAATACTCTGTGTTCTATATGTGCATCCAAGGTTTTTTCCCCAACCCCAAGGATAATATTCTCATTTTGGTCTCAGACTGACAATAAAGATTCTTAATTCTGCAACAAATAATCTAAAAAAAAAAAGCAATTTGCTTACAAATGTTAGTGTTATGAGAATATTAATACTAATCTTAAAAGGAATGGCTAACTTCTGTTTGAACTAAGAAAAAAAAAAGGAACAAAAAATAATTTAACTTTATTTGAAAACATGTTACAGTTTCTTTGGCTATGTGACTTTAGCTATGTTTCTTTCCTGGAAGCTCACTGTGAATTTATCCCAAACAGCATCCCCACACAGTCCTGTCTTGATTTTTTTTGACCTCATCAGACCAAGTTATAAGTATATTTTCCCGCATTTCATGGGCTTGTTATTATTTCGTAAAGAAACAACCTTTATTATGTTTTTACTTCAGCCATTGAGTGTGCCTACAGGCCCTTGTGTTTGTTGTTTTATGGGAATTATTTAAACAATTTTTATTGACAAAAAATGTACAGTGGTTTTGGCACTTTCACATTAATTTAATAAACTCATTGTGTTGTTCTAATAAACCCCACTCCATTACTCCATTACAATACATTTAAATTTGTGTTTGTAACATGGGAATATGTAAACAAGTTAAAATAGTGTGAAGCTTTAGCAGAATGTTTTATGTACCGTAGAATATAGTTGAAAAGCACTTTACAATAAAAATAATTCATACACTTTAAGAAAGACTAATGAATGATTGAATGTTAAGCAAATTTTATTTATACTGAGTGTGATATAATGTTTTTGTTTTGGCAGTAAATATGTAACTTTTGTAAAGCATCCTGAAATAAAGGTCCATTAATATTTAAAACCTTTGACCTTGTGTGCAACATTTTAATATCCATTTACAATTTGATGGGATATAAAGATTGCTTAAATGAAAGGATTTTTTTCTAGCTTTACACATGTTAGTGGTATTGAAAATGTCTAGAAAAAACAAAAGGTAAAAAGAAAATATTACTTTCCCTTAGTTTGGTAGAACAACCTCATAAGGTGTTTATAAATTTCTTTCATTTTGAAGCCATATATTATTGGATTAAATAGAGGACTACACATTATTACATACATTGTCATTACAAAGCGTAGAATCTTTGACATATCAGATGCTAGTACAACAACAATCACATCATAAGTGAGCAAGCTAGAATAGTTGATTAAAACCATCAGGTGAGGTAAACATGTCTGTGCAGCTTTTTTCCTTACTTCCCCACAACTTCTGTAGGCCACTTTAAGTATCATTGTGTAGCTGAATAAAATAAAAAGCATTGGAAGAAGACTTATATTAAATAAAACAACAGAGCAGTATACTATTAATTCCCTTGAAGCCGCGCAAAGAAGATAATTTATTGAATTGTTGCAAAACATACCTTTCAAAGTAAAACTACAGAGTTTTAAATGAGCTAATAGAATGATGGCCACAGAAATATGACACGCAGGTACAATCCAAGCTGAAACAAGAAAACTACTCACTGTGTTTTTCTTCATAATGGTGGGATATTGCAGAGGTTTGCATATGGATACATATCTGTCATAAGACATGACTGCCAAAAGCAGGAATTCAGAACCACTTAAGGAATAAAATAAATAAGTCTGAAAGAGACACATCTGATACGTTATGATTTGTTTTTCAGATAAAAAGTCTATCAAAAGCTTTGGGTAAACTGCAGTACTAAAAAGCATAGAGTTAATCAACAAAGCAGAAATAAAAATATACATTGGCTCATGGAGGTTTTTGTGAATCACTACCAGACAAACCACCATAGCATTGCTGGACAGGATCAAAATATAACTAGTAAACATGATAATAAAGTAAACATATTTATATTTTTCAACCTCTACATAACCGGCAAGAGCTATGTATGTTACATTCATCTCAGTAAACAAGAGAGATACAGCACAATCTATTCAACTGAAAGTGTGAGACATACTGGCTACTTAAAGATCCTTCTTTTGCCACCATGGATTACAGATACTATTCCTAGAAGAGATGCCAGCATGTCAACAACTTCTAATGAGTTCAAGCGAATAGTTTGAAGTTGTTGTTGTTTACTGTCTATCAACATTTCTTTTACAGTTAAGTCTGGTATACCACATACAAATTTTGTCCATGTTTAGCTAAACCCTACTTATATACTGCGTTATTGCACATCAGTTTTATCCAATGCTCAAAATATGATGGTGTGACCATTTTAGTGTTTTACAATATTCTACATCTTTTTACCATCTTGTAATTGACGGTATTTAGGTATCTAGAAAAACTAAACAAGAAAAAACTAACAAAAAAATGCTTCCCTTCTTTTAACTTATCTTACCGTCGGTTGGGGTTTGTCTGTAAGGGCCTGGTGATCAGGTTAATTCTGGTAGAACCTGGCCCTCTGTCAACTTTACTGTTAATGGCCTCAGATAATGGACTTGTATCTGTACTTGTCCTGTTAGATCTCAGTGCTGCATCTGATTAAGTTGATCATAATATTCTTTCAGTAAGACTTTAATATTTTCTAGAAATTAAAGGAGCAGCATTACAGTGGTTTAAATTGTATCTATCTGAGCGCTTTCAGTTTGTTCAAATCTTCCTCATGTTCCAGGGTTACTTCTGTAATAAAACAGGAATCAGTGGTAGGACTAGTTCTCTTAGACAGTATGGGATTCATTTCCTGAATGCTGATGATACTCGGCCATATATATCTATAAATCCAGATGAAGCTAACCATCCATCCATCCATCCATCCATCCATCCATCCATCCATCCATCCATCCATCCATCCATCCATCCATCCATCCATCC
>NW_015152331.1:22172-25822 GCF_000732505.1 Cyprinodon variegatus
CTCACAGGATGCTGCCAGGGGTAAGTCAGTGTGATTGCATGACACTGGTGATGGGGATGCCATACAGATTCATGTCAAAAATCCCGAACTATCCCTTTAACCAATCTGACTCTATGATATGGTAAAATTGTCTTTGTAAAGTGCCTTGAGATGCAACATATTCTCATTATCAGTTCGTATGAAATCGTATGAAAAGTTATGCACACTATTTTGTACGTTTTGGATGTTTTTCCTCAAAAAACCAGATCAGTACGCATGCGCAGGCAGACAGACAAAAAAACAGATCGGCGGACGGACTTAAAACTGGGAAAAACACTGCAATAATCACTTCTTCATGTCTCTAACTACGTTGCTTGCTGTTTTATATCTTACGGTTAGGGTTAGGGTCAGGGTTAGGGCTAATTGTATTTTAAATTCTATGTTCTTGAATGGTGCGTAAGATGCGCATGCGCATACGACGAAAAAAACTTCCAAAACGTACGAAATTATGGTGCATAACTTTTCGTACGATTTCATACGAACTCATAATGAGAATACGCTGTGAGATGACATGGTTTGTGAATTGGTGCTATATAAATACACTGAATTTAATTCAATTAAATTCATAAAATTTATGGACTGACGGTTTGTAAGTAAGAGTTTTAAACTGATTGCTAATGCTCAATGAGCCTGACTGAATGATCCATGTTGTGTGTTAATATCTGCTAAAAACTCCAAACTAATTCATTGCCATTGGTAGCAAGCATTTTGTGAGTCTTCTAAAAATTCTGTTCTGGCTGGCCTTCCCCTGGAACTTGTTATCCTTTGTCAGCTCAACTTTAATGCATTCCTGAGTCATTGTTAATTTTTCACTGCAAAACTGAGTGAAACTTCACTGTTTTGACTGCATTTACTATCTCAGTTTTAGTGTCATTCACATGTACAGTATCTCCTGCTAATTTAAAATTAGTCTTAAATGCATTAACCCTTAAAACTTGAACATTACTCAGAGACTTTTAAATGGACTCGTGCTTAATTTCACTAGCGTTTAGTGTTTGCATAGAACTATACATTTTTACAAGCTATCTACAGTGCAGACCAAACGTTTGGACACACCTTCTCATTTAAAGAGTTTTCTTTATTTTCCTGACTGTAAAAATTGTAGATTCACACTGAGGCATCGAAACTATGAATTAGCACATGTGGACTTATATACTTAACAAAAAATTGTGAAACAACTGAAAATATGCCTTATATTCTAGGTTCTGTAAAGTAGCCACCTTTCGCTTTGATTACTGCTTCGGACACTCTTGGCAATCTCTTGATGAGCTTCAAGAGGTAGTCTCCTGAAATAGTTTTCACATCACAGGTGTCCCCTGTCAGGTTTAAAAAGTGGAATTTCTTGCCTTAAAAATGGGGTTGGGACCATCAGTTGTGTTGTGCAGAAGTCAGGTGTATACAGGTCCTACTGAATAGACTGCTAGAATTTGTATTATGGCAAGAAAAAAGCAGCTAAGTAAAGAAAAACAAGTGGCTATCATTACTTTAAGAAATGAAGGTCATTCAGTCCGAAAAATTGACAAAACTTTGAAAGTGTCCCCATGTGCATTCACAAAAACCATCAAGCGCTATTAAGAAACTGGCTGACATTCGGACCGCCCCATGAAAGGAAGACCAAGAGTCGCCTCTGCTGCAGAGGATAAGTTCATCCGAGTCACCAGCCTCAGAAAAAACTGTTTAACAGCAGCCCAGATTAAAGACCAGGTCAATGCCACACAGAGTTCTAGCAGCAGAGACATCTCTAACAACTGTTAAGAGGAGACTGTGTGAATTAGGCCTTCATGGTAAAATCGCTGCTAGGAAACCACTGCTAAGGACAGGCAACAAGCAGCAGAGACTTGCTTGGGCTAAAGAACACAAGGAATGGACATTAGACCAGTAGAAATCTGTTCTTTGGTCTGATCAGTCCAAATTTGAGATCTTTGGTTCCAACCATTGTGTATTTGTGCGAAGCACAAAAGGTGAACAGATGGACTCCACGTGCCTTGTTCCCACCATGAAGCATGGGAGAGGAGGTGTGATGGTGTGGGGGTGTTTTGCTAGTGACACTGTTTGGGATTTAATCAACATTGAAGGCATACTGAACTAGCATGGCTACCACAGCATCTTGCAGCTGCATACTATTCCATCCGGTTTGCATTTAGTTTGACCATAATTTATTTTTCAACAGGACAAAGACCCCAAACACACCTCCAGGCTGTGTAAGGGCTATTTGTTTGACCAAGAAGGAGAGTAATCGGGTGTTGCACCAGATTACCTGGCCTCCACAATCACCGGACCTGAACCCAATCGAGATGGTTTGGGGTGAGCTGGACCGCAGAGTGAAGGCAAAAGGGCCACCATGTGCCAAGCATCTCTGGAAACTCCTTCAAGACTGTTGAAAGACAATTTCAGGTGACTACCTCTTGAAGCTCACTAAGGGGATGCCAGTGTGCGAAGCAGTAATCAAAGCAAAAAGTGGCTACTTTGAAGAACCTAGAATATAAGACGTATTTTCAGTTGCTCACACTTTTTTGTTAAGTATATAATTCCACGTGTTAATTCATAGTTTTGATGCCTTCACTGTGAATCTTAAATTTTCATAGTCATGAAAATAAAGAAAACTCTTATAATGAGAGGGTGTGTCCAAACTTTTGGTCTGTACTATATATTTTGTGCTATAAAATGAATCAAATAGTTTTGCATATTATTTTTCTTTTTTTCCTAAAAGGCTTCCGTAGCATCCGTCTACAGGGCACAACGTCTCCAGTTTATAAAACTGTGATCTAGACAAAACTAATTGATGGTACTCTTTCTTTTTTATTTAATATATACTTTCTTTCAAAGTGAAGTCTAGAGTTAGTTTGAAAATTAATTTAATCTAAACTTTGTGAAAAAATGTTTTTACATAATTGTTATGTTCATTTCTATTTCAATTCAGTTTATTTATATACGGTAGTGCCAATTCACTCCATCTCGAGGCACTTTAAAGAGACAATTCAACCTGATCATACAGTCAAACTGATTAAATTCTATCTAAGGAAAACCATTTGACTGTAATGACTCATTGACTGGTAGGGACATTAAAAAACTCCCTTTTAACAAGTAGAAATCTCCAGCAGAACCAGGCTCAATGTGAGCGGCCATCTAGCGATGTTTAGTGTAATTGCTTTTCTTAAATACATTCATTCTAAATTCATTTTTCTTTGTATTGCCTCCATATTTATTTGTAGATTAAAAGTAATTACAGATATCCGCCATCAACTACAGTTCCAATATTAGGATTTTATAATTAGTCATTTTGATATAAAAAAAACATGGATTTAGAGAGCTCTGATTAAGCACAAGAATATTATTGTAATAGCACAGGACGAAGGACCCAGAATTGAAGGCGAGAGAGACAGTGATTACTTAAAAGGCATTTATTGACACCGATGCAGAGCTGTGGATCTGCTGCAGCTCAAGTAGGGAGGGGCACCGCCCATCACTGAAAACTCTGGTTTATCAATGCAGTCCATCTCCTTAGAGCAGTGGTTCCCAAAGTGTGGGGCGCGCCCCCTAGGGGGGGCGCAATGCCATCGCAGGGGGGGCGCGGGAAGCGGTATGAGGGAAGGAAAAAAAAAAAAAAAAAA
>NW_015152331.1:26224-30148 GCF_000732505.1 Cyprinodon variegatus
GTGGACATCTTATTGTAATCCAAAGGGGGGCCCAGAAGAAAATCTTTGGGAACCACTGCCTTAGAGCAAGGTAGGATCCAGCTGGTGGACTGCCAACAAGATGCGGCTTGCACCGCCCAGAGTGTCCCTAGATGCTGCAGGCCCAGAGAACAAGCAGGAACAGATCAGGGAAACAGATCAGAACAGGAACCTTCACAGATCCAGGAGTCCGTAGCCCAGTCAGGGATTCTGATCAGAACAGGAACAGGCTACTTCAGGGTCCCAAGAGTCCAAAAAGAGCTTTCAGGCAGAACATTCGGATCGGAACGGGCAAGCCCAGTGGAATATCAGGGCAGGATATCAGGCAAACTACGTTACACTAAAAACTCACTATCTCCACTGAGCCAAGACAGGAACAGGGCATGCTCAGTCAATAAGAGGCAGAACATGATCAGGAAAACAGGAACACCACGAAACACCAAAACCCTCTCTCACCACTGGCCCAAAGAAAAAGGAACATGAACTAGAGATTCAACAACAAACTCAAAATTGTGATCTGGCCCAAATAGCTGGAAGTGAACCGTATATAAACAAGCAAACAATTACCTTTTACATATATATTTGAAACCAATAGGAGAACCATATATTTCATAAAATTAGACAGATTTTTATTGCATGGACATAATACAAAGGCAAACTACACTGGACAGGATGGTTTTTTCTTTCAAATCAGTTATTCTTTCTTAAACATACAACTTAGCAGACTGCATTTGCACATAATTTTTTATGGTCAGCGAATATTCAGTGTTTTGGTGGTAAATATTATAATAATTAACAATAATTAGAAATGTATTTAGAGTAACATGCAAAACAATAAAAGCACAAATGACATAAAAGCCTTTTTATATGACATTTATAGAACAATCTTTTAAACTTACAAACTGGCACTAATTATCTAATCACTATTATGAAGATATATTAAACAAATAAGATAGAACATGTAACATTTGATTTTTTTTGTTTGTTTTTAGATTAAATCAAACTACGGACAAACAAAGGTTAATCTTTGTGGGAATTGAAAAAAAATCCTGTTCACCCATCAAACTACATAAATGATAAAGGGATAAAAAACCCTTAACTTCCTCTAGCATGATAACATAACCTTCTAAGGTGTTTATAAATTTCTTTCATTTTCAGTCCATATATGATTGGATTAAATAGTGGGCTGCATATTATCACTTGCATTGTCATTAAGAAACGCACAGTCTTTGAAATATCAGACTCCAGTCTAACAACAATCACATCAGAAGTGACCAAACTAGAATAGTTGATTATAACAAACAGGTGAGGTAAACATGTCTGTGCAGCTTTTTTCCTCACTTCCCCACAACTTCTATAGGCCACTAATAGTATCATTGTGTAGGTGAATAGTATGAAAAACAACGGAAGAAGACTCATATTAAACAGAACTACTATGCCATATATCATTACTGCTCTTGAAAAAACACAAAATAATCTATTTATAGAATTATTGCAATAAATACCTCTCAAACTAAAGTTACAGAGTTTTAAATGAGTAAATATAATAATGGCCACAAAAATATGACAGGCAGGTACAAGCCAAGCTAGAAAAAGAAAAATACTCACTTTTGTTTTTCTCATGATGGTTGGATATTGCAGAGGTTTACAGATGGACACATATCTGTCATAAGCCATGGCTGCTAACAGCAAGAATTCAGAACCACTTAGGGAATAGAATAAAAAACTCTGCAAGAGACAGACTGGAAAAGTTATTATCTGTTTTTCAGATAAAACGTCTATCAAAAGCTTTGGGTAAACTGTAGTACTAAAAAGCATTGAGTTAATTAACAAAGCAGCAATAAATATATACATGGGCTCATGGAGGTTTTTGTGAATCATTATCAAATAAACAACCATTGCACTGCTGGACATGATCAAAATGTAAACAGTAAACATGAGAACAAAGTAAACATATCTGTATTTTTCAACCTCAATATGTCCATCAAGACTGATGTATGTCACATTCATTTCAGTAAGGAATGAAACCAAAAGAACAGAAATGAATAAATCAGAAAAGCAAAATGCTTTAAAGTGCTACACACGAGGAAAGAAATCTCATAGCCGCTCTCTTTCATTTACAGCAACACAATTCCAACTCCACAGTGTTTGAACCAGAGTAGGTTTTTAAAGATTCCTGCTCACCCATTAGGGATTTCAGAGATGGTTTACTGTGGAGAGATGATGCACTGAAAATTATCTTACTTCTTAATTGGTGTTATTTCTTAATAACGCAGCACTTTAAAAAAGTAAAGAACTCTTTGTTTAGATAGCATAGAAAATATTTGAGAGAAGAGGGAATTAACTTTTACCTTTTCCACTGATTTTGGACCCGGTTGATGACTCATATATTTTTTATATGACAACCTTCCCAGTAATGAAATTCATTGGAGTTATCTGAATAAGCAGTTCAGCTTCTTTAGGATAAAAAATATCAGGATTTTGATGGAGCAACGTTCTTTTCACAAAGTGATAGGAATCAAGGTAGAAGCTCACAAAGAGAATTAGTGCTTTTTACATCCCGAACAGGCCTTTTACTTAAAGTATTATTACATCAACTTCTTTTTGCAGATAAACAGCCTAAAAAGTGCCAAACAGCCTTAAATGGGCCAATACTCAAGTTGTTCTACCAGAACTATGGGGCCACCTCTTTGTTGGTTTTTTTGGAGAACTTCTGGGAGGAATAGCAGCTTCTAGGACTTTATTTCAGAATCACTTTGAGCTGTCGGGGTAGACCATTACGATAGCACAGAAAAAGCAGGGCTACAGAAGTAGTTGTACTTGTACAGGTGTAGCCCGAAATCCCTCTCCATCCTACCCAGTGTCATGGCAAGAATCATTCAAACACTGGTTTGGATTAAGATCTACCTTAATGTATAGTACACCAGTTTATAGGGTTAATGTACCAGCACACAGCTGACTTTGTCACTATGTAGGGAGATTGGGGATGTCTTTCAAATTTTTTACAATTGTCCAAATTCCTAAAAAAAAAATATTGATTGGGGAAAAAAATGCTTTAACATCAGGACCAGGCTTAAAGTCTAGATAAATAAAACAATTTACTTATCACCCTGTATCTTATTCTATTCCAAAGTTTTTATTTTATTTTGTACTCAATCAAAACTTCACCTGTATAACAAAAAGCATGGTATTGGTTGTCACACCGCAGGGTTGGTTGACCCAATGTTACAGTATCTTAAATAGACATCATGTAAGTTTTTACTGTAAGATATCTTTAAAATAGCCTTTGTGTTTGACCCTTTACTACTAAAACATCATTTGATTAGCAGAATGACACCTCTGTAGTTCTGATGCCTCTATAAACCTGTAACCTATTTCGCTGAATTCACTTCTTTTCAGAAGTTCCTGAGCTTTTTCTGCCGATGTGTCGTCAAGGGCATCAATGTTAAATGGGTCTGCCCAAGCAAACATTTAAAACGTTATACTCAAGATGGATTCTGAGGATACTCAGAAGCGACCGGCAACCAGCTCAACTCAGACAACAATGGCAACTCCACATTAGGGAAAAAAAACGGAAGCACGGACTATGAGAATGAGGAGTGCTTCAGTTCTATGTGTTGGCCACAGGAGGGAGTATTAGAAAACTCCCTAGTGTCTCTTTAATGGCAGGGAAGCAAAGACAACCAATCTTTAGTTTAACTTTTAGATATTTAATATTGCTCTAATTTTACATATGTTTCTTATTTTTAAAAGTAAGATAATTTTAGATTTCAATAAAAAAAACTTCAAAACTCACTCAAAAATCAATTAGAATTAAATTCAAACTTGTGGTGAAAATAGCTTTAAAGTGGTGAAATATCCTATTGTTTAAGTTGTTAAGTTTTAATTAGTGTTGCACCAATACCG
>NW_015152331.1:30887-32857 GCF_000732505.1 Cyprinodon variegatus
AGAGGCTGGACGCTGCTGCCGCTGAGCTCCCTGCTGAATCTACAGTCTCTGGACCCAACCGGTTTCCCCTCTCTCGAAGAATCTGCCAGAACCTCATCTAGATGTCAGTGATTCCAGTCCCGGACCTGTACCAGAACCAGTTCATAATTACTCTGTGTGTTTTCCAATAAACTCTGTTAAACTTTTACTCAGCTTCCTGTGGTGTTCTGCATGTGGGTTCAGCCTCCTCAGCCTATCATGACAGTACACTGCGGCCATTCACAAAACCCAGCAGATCACCTCCGGTGGAAGCTTGAGAAACAAGCTACCCAGATCCAATGACTGGCACAAACCCTCCGTGAGTAAAATCCCAGTTTTTGATCTTAAGAAAACAAATCTTTCAAGAATCTACAGGCTTCGTGAGAATCGCAAGATGGCGCCAGCTCAACTTCCGGTTCCCGAGTCAACTCCGCCTCAAGGACCTGAGCCAGTTTTGTCACTTCCGGAATTCGGTCCGTCACTTCCTGCTCTCCGTCTCTCACTTCCTGAGAGGTATTCTGGCATTCCAAGCAGACTAAACGGATTCCTGCTTCAATGTAAACTGTTTTTTGAAATCTCCCCTTCCAGTTTTCCTAATGACATGGAAAAAATAGCCCTCATTCAGTCCCGATTATCAGGAAAGGCCTGCAAATGGGCAAAGGCCAGTTACTCTTCTGAATCCCGTGTTTCTTGTTCATATGAAGACTTTCTGAAAGAATTATCTCTAGCTTTTTCTGTATCTGCCAAATCTCCGGGTCTATTGAACTTGAAACAGGGGAATAGATCTGTAGAAGATTTTTCTGTCGACTTCCGGGTCAGAGCCACTTCTTCTGGTTGGACTGATTCTATGGTCAAAAACATTTTCTACCACGCCTTAAATGAAGACGTTAGGAATGAGCTAGCTAAGATCAAGGAACCAGAAACCTTGGATGAGCTCATTTGTGTAGCAAACCACCTGGATTACAAGTTACGAACCGGAGTAAGGCCCAGTCCAGTCCAGTCCAGCTCAATTCTGTCCGGTTCAGCCCGGTTCAACCCAGTTCTGTCCAGTCCAGACCAGTCCAGCTCAGTCCAGTCCAGTACAGCTCTGTACAGCCCTGTTTAGTCCATCTCTGCCCAGTTCAGTCCAGTTCAGCCACCACATACTTGATCGCCAGTTAACTCCATCCATTAAGAAGCTTAGAATCAAACCAAAAGTCACAACACAAACAGTCAGAGCTTCTGTAATCCAGGAGTCAGATCTCTGGAACTTCTACTACGGGGATAGAGATGATCTGTTCCCCTTCTTGTCACCTCTTCATAAACCAACTAGACCCGCACCGGAACCCGCTAACACTCCTGTTAACCTTTTGCCTCAGTCAGCCTCTGAACCAATTAGTCCAGTTTCCATAGAACCCCGACGTAAGAAACGGCGTCGCCGTAAGCCAGCTCTAAGCCGTCTAGAGACCCCTGAACCAGCTCTAAGCCGTCTAGAGACCCCTGAGCCAGTTCTGAGCCGTTTAAAGACCCCTGAGCCAGCCGTGAGCCGTCTTGAGTCAGTTCTGTGCCACTTCGAGACTCCTGAGTCAGCTCCGTGCCATTTTGAGACCCTTGAGTCACCTCCGTGCCATTTTGAGACCCTTGAGTCACCTCCATGCCATTTTAAAACCCTTGAGTCACCTCTGTGCCGTTTAGAGACCCCTGAACCAGCTCCGAGCAGTCTTGAGACTTCCGAGCCGGTTCTGAGCCGTCTAAAGACTCCTGAATTAGCTCTGTGCCGTTCTGAGACCCCTGAGTTAGCTCTGTGCCGTCCAGAGAACCCTGAGCAGAATTTAAAGGAGGTATGTGATTTTACGTCTCCCAGGACTTTTCTGCAGGCGCCTCTGACCGCCAAGAGTCCTCTGCTAGCATCACCTGCCTCTTCAGAGACCGAACCTTTGCCGCCACAAGCAGAATCTACAGTCTCTGGACCC
>NW_015152331.1:35465-36958 GCF_000732505.1 Cyprinodon variegatus
CAGTTTCCATAAAATGGAAATTGATTTACAGTTTATCGATGTATTTAAGAAAGGATGTAAAAAAAAAAAAAAGTTTCCTAATAGACAGTAGATTAGTTAATCAAGAATTTTTACTGTTGATACAGAAAACAACAAGTGTAACATGCAGGACTTCTTTGTATAATTTCCTTATGTCAGGGAGATAATTGGAGCAAGTAAGTGGGGTATGTGGAAAAAGAATGCCATTTTCTTTGCCCATCAAATGATAAGAGCGATCCATGATTGCCAAGAGGAAGCAGACATGGTGTGTTCTTTGTGATTGGAAAAGTTGAAATGTTTTTCCTTCATCCATCCACTGGGAATTGCAACTTCTCGTTTTAAATGGACCTCCTTGCAGAGCATGGGGACTATGGGGGATTAGTAGTCCCTTCTCCCCAGAGGTCAAAGGTCCAACCTGCTTGTAGCCTTTTGTAGTTAAAACTTTATTAGTTTATAAAGAGTTTTGACACCCATTTCATCCATATTCCTATTGGATTGGGGTTCAAGCTTGGAACCTTTCTAAAACATCTTGCAGGGTGTTTTGGAATAAATGTACATTCTCCATATTTAATGCACTGGCTACACTTGTAGCTTCAGGGTCCTAATTTGATAAAACCAGATTTCTGTCCATCAATCCACTGAAATAATGGGCTTCCCCCATATTGTGTTTTCCACCAGTTCTTTCAAATGGGTATTTGAGATTAAAGGACAGAACTTTAGGCAGGTTTTCTAACATCCATCGCAGGAAGTCCGAATTAAATAACTGATGTCATGAGGTAGTAATCCAACAATTCCTTTTCTTGCTCTGCCTTTAAAACTTGACCAAACATGACCAATTACCATGAAGGATCATTTTCAGTTCTCACAACCTCGTTATTACTTAGTTCCTGCAGTATCTGGCTAATATCCGGTAGTTTACTTGGTATGTTTTGGTTCTGCCCCTCATTGTTTTATTTTGCAATTTCATAGCAACATTTTCATAGCAATACACATTTTGCTAATAGCTAAGCTTAAAGCTAGCAAAGAAAAACAAACTCTTTTTCTTCTAGCCTATACTTTTTTTCTTTATATGTATTCTTATTATTTTAAGCTTCAAATATGATTTTCAATGCATTTGATGTTTTGTCTCAGTAAATTAGAAAAACAATCGTGTTTTACCAAAAAATTACTGGTTCTCTCACCACTATTGAAAATCTTTTCCCACCAATGAACCTCTTGCAGAAATAGCTTAGCTGTAAACCAGAAATAGTGGTGAAAGTTGTATATATATATATATATCTATATATATAGATATATATATATATATGTATATATATATATATACACACTCACCGGCCACTTTATTAGGTACACCTGTCCAACTGCTCGTTAACACTTAATTTTTAAGCAGCCAATCACATGGCGGCAACTCAGTGCATTTAGACATGGTCAAGACAATCTCCTGCAGTTCAAAGCGAGCATCAGTATGGGCAAGA
>NW_015152331.1:37450-61592 GCF_000732505.1 Cyprinodon variegatus
TATAAAGTCTTTGTTTTTTACAACTAACTCGGAAACATGCCTCTGTAGCATCATCATCCAAACATTGACATTTTTATTTTTAACATGACAATATATTTAAAAAATGATGCAAGATGAAAAACTTTCACAAGAAACTGTTTAATACATATATATATTTGTAAAAAATGCTTCCCAGTCAAATTGAATCGTAATCGAAGTGTGAAACTGACAAGAGAGAATTTAAAATATTTTTGGTTTTTTTAGATTTTACAAATTTATCTAGATCTATATTTGTAAAATTGTTTTTGTGTTTTAAAGAAATTCCCACCAAATAGTGCTATGTATACAACATAATGCTATGTGTTTTTTGTTTTGGTTTTTTCCAGCCTTTCTCTTGCAGGACACATAACAAAAACATTGTATGGTATAAGTAATGGACTAGATTACAAAACACTTTGAGATTATATTATTGAGATGAATATAGTTGTTCTGTGGATAAATTGCACGAATCTTAAAGGCATGGAAAATAATATTTTATATTAAATTTGCAGCTATTAATTTTTTTTTTAACAATTGGAAAAAGCTAAATCCTGACAGAGACATATATAATTAGTTTAACTATGTGGGATCAAAAAAACAGATTTACATCAGATGACATATATGGCAAAATTTATTTTACTTTCCCCTTCCACAGCAGAATAACCTTTTAAGGTGTTTATAAATTTCCTTCATTTTAAGTCCATATATAATTGGATTAAACAGCGGACTGCACATTATTATTTGCATTGTCATAACAAAACGTACCGTCTTTGATATATCAGCTTCCAGTCTAACAATAACAGTATCATAAGTGAGCAAACAAGAATAGTTGATTAAAACCAGCAGGTGAGGTAAACATGTCTGTGTAGCTTTTTTCCTGACATCCCCACAACTTCTATAGGCCACTATTAGTATCATGCTGTAAGAGAATAGTATGAAAATCATTGGAAGAAGACTAATATTGAATAGAACCACAAAGCCATATATCACCAGTGCTCTTGAAACAACACAAAAAAGATAAATTACAAAATTATTACAAAAAATGCCTTTCAAAGTAAAGCTACAGAGTTTTAAATTAGCAAATTTGGTGAAAGGCACAAGGACATAGCAGGCAGGTACAAACCAGGCTAAAAAAAGGAGAATAATCACTGTTGTTTTTCTCATAATGATTTGATATTTTAAAGGTTTACAAATGGACACATATCTGTCATAAGCCATGGCTGCCAACAGCAAAAATTCAGAACAACTTAAAGAATAAAATAAGAAACTCTGCAAGAGACAGACTGGAAAAGCTATCCTCTGTTTTTCAGATAAAAAGTCTATCATTAGCTTTGGGTAAATTGCAGTACTGAAAAGCATGGAGTTCATTAACAAAGCAGCAATAAAAATATACATGGGCTCGTGGAGGTTTTTATGAATCACAATCAGACAAAAAACAATAGTATTGCTGGACAGGATCAAACTATAACAAGTAAATATGAGAACAAAGTAAACATATCTATATTTCTCAATCTCTACATGACCATCAAGAGTGATGTATGTTGCATTCATTTCAGTAAGCCCAACCATCAAAGAAATCTTATAGAACAGCCTGTCTCTTCTTAATTTACTGTAACAATATTAGAATTAGAACCTGAGCACGGCAATTTAAGTCTTTTAGTACATTCTCTTTCCAATTGGAAAGTGTTTGAGACAGACCAAGTATTTAAAAACGCTTCATTAATCACAATGGATTACAGACACAATTCCTTGAAGAGATGTTGGCATGTTAACAACCACTAATGGCTTCATAGAGGAAATTTAATGGTAAGCCATACAAAAAAATCTAAACATAAAAGATAAAAACAAAGCATGTTTTCAAATTTTTTGGTAAGGGTACTGCCATGTTGCAGTACTCCAAACGGAGACAGCGTTGGTCGATACTTCAGCTAGCAATTGAATACATTCAATATAGCGCCAATATATCGCAACCATAAAACACTTAAAACATTTGGTACGCTGAAGATAAAGCTAAAAAGGACACTCAAGCGTGTAAATCTCATTTATTGTTTGAGTCTTTGAGTCCATTCGGAGTATAACTCAAGCCGTATTAAAGAGAGCTGAGGCAATTTTGGAGCTGGGGTTCTGGCCATCCCTTCTACCCCACAGACACCGGCTGTGGTGAAAATGTAAAGCAGAAGACTTTTGAATCTCGTGAGCTAGCGGCCCAACGGACAGCCGACTAAACAATGAAGCTGGTCCAAGTGTTTTATATTTCACCCCCTATAAGCTGTGTCATACTGACTGTCCAAAACACTCTGACAACAATCAGCCGTAATGACAAGGTGCAAACACAAAGCAGGCAGAACAATTACATGTACAGTAATGCTGGCAGGACAGAGAAAGTGGAACACATTTTTTTATTTTTATTTATAACTTCATTATCTGATAATGATCTACTAAAGGGAAACCTACTTTTGGGGGAGGGGGACTCTATTAACACTACAAGTCCCAGAGAATTCCAGTTTTCCTGCAAGCCCCCCGTCTTCAAGTCTGTGTATTCACTCTACCTTGCTAACTGTCCCTGTTGTAATGCAAATACCCTGTGATATGACCAACCCTTCTACAACAGACTGGATAAAGCTTGAAACAAACTGGTATCACAACAAGAACATGTTCCAAACACTTTTCATTACCTTCCCCTGCAACATCAGACCTTCTTGCAGGAATATATTGATAAGTTATATCTAAATCTTTTATTAAGGCAAACCTTTTGAACAACCAGATATCATACGGGTCCTAGTTCCTGAACTGAGAAGAGGTCACAGTCATGCTTTTCCAAAAAGTCATGGCAGAACCTATTTATATTGTCCATTCATCAACAGACTCATTTATATCGCAAAGCTCACTATGTGAAAGAAACTTAGAGAATAATTGTATTTTGTCAACATTTCAGCTTAGAGAATGACAAATGGTATGATTTCAGTATTGGAGTAACATTTATTTCAACAAAGGAAAAGCACTACATATGAAGCTACAATTGTCCCATTTAGCAGTTTTCACAAACCCAAGGTGAGTCCTTCCTGCATTTGTGACAGGTATACTTTGTGCAGTGCACACAACGCTCAGTGCTGTGGTTCCTGTTGCAGAGACTGCATCCCTGGCCTGCTTATAATAACAATGAAAAGATCTAAAAAAAAATTTAGTTTAGCACATATTCCGAAAGCAAGAGTTGTAGTATGAACTAGATGAGGTTATCTATGTGTGCTACAAGTTTGGTGGCACTACATTGATCCATAAAAGGGAGTAACATTGTAATGAAAGTTGTTGGGGACACTATAAGGCAGAGGTCACGGATTAGCGGAGCGCGGTCCGGATCCAGATCCACCTGTTGGCTAATCCAGACCCAACGTCATTTAATGTAATTTAAAACATTTATAAATTACCGCATGTTGACTGATGACAGTGTCTGACTTCACTTGAGCCACTTCTTCTGTTACCCCGAAATCCCACATCCTCTGTCACCACTCCTCCCTGCAACACTCCAGACCTCCTGCAAAGCAAAGCCTACAGCCTCCACTGTCCCTTCCCTAGTTGCTGCGCTCCGACTTCTTCGGAGCTCGAGGAGAGCATGAGTGATATTATCATTAAATTCGTAGGAGCAAAACATGCAGAAATGAACACTTAATTTAATATGACATATTAAAAAAATCTCCATCAGTATCCAGCATATGTGTGGTTTCTGAGGGAGATGAGAAATCTGCTTCCTGGTCTGTTGAAGTACCAATAGTTTGAATCCAATCATTTTAATAAACTGTGTTAGTTTTTTTTTTTTTTAATATATATAAGAATTATGCTTTAATTTGCAATTACTGATCTGTTGTTACTATATTTTAAATTGACAAACCGCATCTTCTCGCCGTTCTTTACCCTGTTTGGTGTGATTACAATAGCGGATCTTGACCTGGCCGGACCGGAGCGGAGCCTGAACATTTAGAGTATGTTTGACTCAACCTGCTGCTGTGAAGCAGGATTTTCCAACATGAACAGAATCAAAAATAAATATGGATCCAGGCTCAAAATGAGCACCTTGATATGTGCCTTGCAGGGCAGCCTAAAGCCAACTGCTCTCATTAAGCCAGAAAAAAGAAAGAAAAAAATTAACAAACACTCAGTTCAGGTGTTTTATAAGATATGGGAATCAGGAAATTGTCGATATACCAAACTATTGTTGTTTCCTACTTCAAAAAACACTTTAGATTTTAAAATGGAAAAAATTTCTTTATTCATGTATTTATTTATCAATAGTTTTATTAAAAAAATTCAATGTATAGCATGGATGCATAAACAACTCATTTTATTTCAGTGTTAAATTCTGTTTAAAGTAACAGATCATTAAAAATGTCTCCAGACCTTTACTGGTTGATGATTTTCTTTATTCGGACCCCGCTGATTTTTAATTGCTTACCCCTGCTATAAGGGTTGGGGATGATGAACCTGCAGTTACAGGATTTAAAGGCTTTCGTTAAGTTTTTGTATTTAGCTAAAAATAAGCCCAAACACAAATTTGAATGCCATACATTTATCCAGTGCTTTCATATTGCTGAGAATGAAACAGTAACAAAATAAAAATATTATAATGTACAGATAGACTGGTTCCTTTAAATGCCTCTTTTGTAATGGCTCAGAAACATCAGGAACATTAATAAAAAAGAAAAACAGGAAAAAACTGTGACTGAAAAAAAACTGAGATGTTTTGCTTCTTTTAAACTAGCAAAGATCACACTATTTAAACATCTGCTTTTGTCAAACTTATTGTATTATAATACTAATTTTCAAGGCTACTTACACTCCGTTGCTGTTTTTGTCTTTGAAAAAGCTTCGTATGTCTGATGACTTTTTCGGTGGCATTTTTTATTTTTTTTTAAACCCGTGTACTACTTTTTTATTCAAAATAAAACCTGAAGTAGTTGCTGGTTAATATTAATGAGTGCTACTAAGCGTTGTCTCTCCTCCAATCACATAGCTACTGATGACGCGATGAATAGTGTCCGCCAATAATGTTCTATCATAAAGTGACAGACATGGAGCCATGGACATAGGATCCAATGATAACCAGAGATGGCAAAAGTACTCACTTTCCGTACTTGAGAAAAAGTACAGATACTTGTGTTAAAAAATACTCTGGTAAAAGTGGAAGTACTGATTAAACTTCTTTACTCAAGTAAAAGTAACAAAGTACAGGCTTGTAAATTTACTTAAAGTATAAAAGCCAAAGTAGAAACCACTTTTTTCATGCTGTTGCCTACATTTTAAATGGATGTCTGCCAACAGGACTAGATCTCCGTTGTGTTCATTTTCAATCATCTCGTCGTCCATGCTACTATGCTAACGCCACCGCCACCAAGCTGCAATGATTTGCCGCCAATGAATACCGCCGAATCTGTCGATTCATCTTGTAGTGGAGCGTCAAATGCAACATAGATTCCCATCCATGAATTTGGTATTGATGACGTGAAAAATAATAACGGTAACTCCATTGAAATGATTCAAAACTAAAGTAACGAGCCAATCTTTTAAAATGTAAGGAGTAGAAAGTACAGATATTTGTGTAAAAATGTAAGGAGTAGAAGTAAAAAGTCGCCATAAATTTAAGTAGTAAAGTAAAGTAAAAATATCAGAAAAATTTACTTGAGTACAGTAACGAAGTATTTGTACTTCGTTACTTCCCATCTCTGATGATAACATATCAGTAGGCGGGACTCAGGTGCAGCTGAATAGCGAGACGGAAACGCTGACTGAAAACTCTCAGAACACACACAGCCGAGCGCCTCCTTAGGTTACTGTTGCTGGCTGAAGTAAATGAGCCGAACACAAATGTACAAATTATTGGTGGGGACTGTCCCCACCCATTTCAAAGTTGGTGGGGACATGTCCACACCAGTCCTTCAGAAAGTTACGCAAGTGATTTATAGTGTAATTATTGGTTATTAAATGCTTATAATAATGAAGAAAAAATCTCCAAAAATACAGTTTGGCCTATCTTCTCAAAGTAAGAAAAAAAAGAATGTTAGAACTGTAAATATACAGTCATTTATATTACTATTTTTTTATGTATTTATTACTGTTTTCAAGGCTGCACTTTAAAATATGAAATTGTCTTGAGCTGTTCTAAACGAAATTTCATTTTTTTCTACATGTGTAAACAATAACAAAATAAATCTGTCTAAGTCATAAGTAATTATTGGCTTTTATATGCTTATAATAACAATGAAAAAACTTTAAAAAAATATTTGAAAATATTTTTTGTTTTGTTTTTTTGGACTGATGCCTGGTCACGTCGTACTTGCTTACTGAATGCTGTGTGCGTAACTTGCGTAAAAAACGTGACATAAGTCATGCTAGGCTCTGGTGCTGCCTGTAACCGTTAAGAGAACTGTAAAGGGAGCTGCCAAACGGTGCCATGGAATTGGAACACAAGAAACCGGTTCTGAACAGGGACCGGTTTTCGATTACCATCCTAAAATCCCTGTTAAAAATCCCTACTATGATGACTTTGTCAGTAATTACCACTAAATCAGATAGGAACTCTGACAGTCAAATACAAATTCAGAGTAAGGACCTAGTGGATGATACAAAGTTACAAAACAAAGAGGTTTTGTTACTTTGCAATTTGAATGAGGGAAATTAAGGGTTAAACGAGTTGTTATTATTAACTGACGGAGTAATTAGTAAGTCAGACTGAAAGATTGTTGCTACTACTCCTCACCTAAGGTTTCTGGATTTATTTTTATTTTTATTTAGATAGTACATTTTAAAGACTTATAAATAAACTTTTGTTGAATACAAACTTGTAGAAGAAGTTATACAAAAAGAGCCGAAACTTTACATACTTCCCTTAAAGTCATCAGAGGTTGTTAACATGCCAACACCTCTTCAAGGAATTGAGTCTGTAATCTATCATGAGTAAAGAACGGTCTTTAAATACTTGGTCTGTCTCAAACACTTTCCAATTGGAGAAAGAATGTACTACAAAGCTTTTTTTTTCTCATGTGTAGCACCTAACCTTAAAATGGTCTGTCTCATGTTGCAATTCTAGTATTGTTACAGTAAATTAAGGGGAGACAGGCTGTTCTATAAGATTTCTTTGATGGTTGGGCTTACTGAAATGAATGTAACATACATCACTCTTGATGGTCATGTAGAGATTGAGAAATATAGATATGTTTACTTTGTTCTCATATTTACTTGTTATAGTTTGATCCTGTCCAGCAATACTATTGTTTTTTCTCTGATTGTGATTCATAAAAACCTCCACGAGCCCATGTATATTTTTATTGCTGCTTTGTTAATGAACTCCATGCTTTTCAGTACTGCAATTTACCCAAAGCTAATGATAGACTTTTTATCTGAAAAACAGAGGATAGCTTTTCCAGTCTGTCTCTTGCAGAGTTTCTTATTTTATTCTTTAAGTTGTTCTGAATTTTTGCTGTTGGCAGCCATGGCTTATGACAGATATGTGTCCATCTGTAAACCCTTAAAATATCAAATCATTATGAGAAAAACAACAGTGATTATTCTCCTTTTTTTAGCCTGGTTTGTACCTGCCTGCTATGTCCTTGTGCCTTTCGCCAAATTTGCTAATTTAAAACTCTGTAGCTTTACTTTGAAAGGCATTTTTTGTAATAATTTTGTAATTTATCTTTTCTGTTTTGTTTCAAGAGCACTGGTGATATATGGCTTAGTGGGTTTATTCAATATTAGCCTTCTTCCAATGATTTTCATACTATTCTCTTACAGCATGATACTAATAGTGGCCTATAGAAGTTGTGGGGATGTCAGGAAAAAAGCTACACAGACATGTTTACCTCACCTGCTGGTTTTAATCAACTATTCTTGCTTGCTCACTTATGATACTGTTATTGTTAGACTGGAAGCTGATATATCAAAGACGGTACGTTTTGTTATGACAATGCAAATAATAATGTGCAGTCCGCTGTTTAATCCAATTATATATGGACTTAAAATGAAGGAAATTTATAAACACCTTAAAAGGTTATTCTGCTGTGGAAGGGGAAAGTAAAATAAATGTCATCTGATGTAAATCTGTTTTTTTGATCCCACATAGTTAAACTAATTACATATATCTCTGTCGGGATTTTGCTTTTTCCAATTGTTAAAAAAAAATAAAAAAAATAGCTGCAAATTTAATATAAAATATTATTTTCCATGCCTGTAAGATTCATGCAATTTATCCACAGAACAAATATATATTTATCTCCATAATATAATCTCAAAGTGTTTTGTAATCTAGTCCATTACTTATACCATACTTTTTAATCCAATTATATATGGACTTAAAATGAAGGAAATTTATAAACACCTTAGAGGGTTATTCTGTAATTCTTTAGAAAAATAAGCATTTATACTTTTGTTTATCTATTTATCTTGTATTTTATGTAAACCACTGGTTTCCACATAGTTTAACTGGTAATTACTGTTCCATGCAGGATTTCATATGTGAATATTTTGAATAATTATATTTAACATTTCTTGTTTTAAAAAAAGAAAGACGGTTAGTGATTTATTAGTTCAGGTTTGTGCTGTTAAAATGGTCATTTCAAAAAATGAGAAATAAATAGATATATTTTTAAAAAGATCATGTGTGCTGCTGTTGTTTCAGAGATATTAAATTTATTTTTTCAGGTGACCCAGAGGTCAACTTAATGGCGTAACAACTGGTAAGCAGAGACTGCAGTTGGTTAGGGGCCCCCGACCTCTTAGGGGCCCATCACTGACACCTGGTTAGCCACCAACGCAATTGCGGACTAGGACATCTCTTTGCAGATGTAATGGTGCAAAAAATTCTTCTTAAACTCACCTGATACCTGTTTGACTGACCTTATTTATACCCCAACACATGCCAGATTACAACATGATGGTGAGCCATTTAAACACGACACCAATAGCAAAGCAGACAGGAGTACTTTTAATTACTATGTTAATAACTGTGTATAATTCATTAGACGGTTGATAAAAAATAAACTCATATAATATGTTTCAAACAGCAATAAAGATCTTAATAGGACAATGTATTTGAGTATTTTATTTTTTACACTACGTCTTGGAATTATGGGTAATACAGAGCATCGATTAAAACCATAACCGTTACGTACAATGTCTTAGTGACGATGGATACCAAAAAGGGGTACTTAAGCAGATTCCAGAAAAGAAAAAGCAAAGAAGAGCTGCTGGAAGAATGGAAAAAAACTTCCCAAAATATGTGGTGTTGTAATTCATATGGGACCCACCCAGATAATGTTGCCTATGGGCCTATTGTTGTGTCGTTACGCCATTCCCCCCATTAAACTCCGAAATTGAATTCAAACGATCTAACCTACTTTTTCAGTGCTACTTGATTTTAAACAGGTAAAACCATAGACGTAGATGCCCCATTGGACGCTGCCTGCAGCTAGGCTGACATGCTTACAAAGCGGCCATCTTGGGTCAGAGGTGTAAGACAAGTCAGAGATATTATCGCAATAATCTTTTACATGTCACATCCCCTTAAGAGACCAAAACAAATTTTAAAATTACCTTTCAGTTAGATTTCACCTATTTATTCAGATTAAAACAATTTAAACTGAAGTCATACTTGATTAAATATATACATGCAGTTATATATTTAGCAATTAATAAAATTAAACACAAAGTTTTATATTAATATATTGTAATATATTAAATTATATAGTATATTATTATAGAGTATTTTTAAGGATTGTACTGTGATAATCATTATTATCATCTATAAAGAAAACTTTGTTGAAATCTGATTTACAAAAGAGACTACAGTCTTAACTAGTATCTATATTAAATTTAGAATTAAATATCATTATTTTGCTAATGTCAAGAATGTTTGTCAAATCCTAGGAAATGATAAATTTATGATTTGTCTACCTAAACGGTTTTTGTCCTGGGGTTCGTTTTACGAAGCAGGTTTATCTCAAATTTGTCTTAACCTGAAAACAGCGAAACTCTGAGTTTTACAGTTCAAAACAGGGTTCATTCAATCTCTGTTCAGACACCATAGTAACGTTCTCCCCAGAGCTAACCTGCTTGGTAGCAGGTTTTCCTCAGTAAACTCGGCCTGTCCTCTGTCTCCGTTCTCCTTACAGCCAATCACGCTGTTGTATTTCTTGATTCAGTCAGATTTTTGTCGTGGTTTTGTACATAGAAAAAAAAATCCCCAATCAGAGCATGCACACTTTGAAAAGTTGACAAGGCATGAGATTACTTGTTTTTGGTCTGTTCAACATGAGTGAGATGCAGATAATTCTATTTTCATTTAGTTGTATTTACAGTACATGAAGAACTACTGAAATTATTTTCAGATTACACATAAATCACTTAATTAATTTTGTGGGGGGAAAAGGAATAACTTTAGGCTTAGGATCAGGATTCACTCGATAATAACAACCTAATGAGCCTACTTGCACTATCTGAAGCCATTCTATGTGGTGGTAACCATGGCGTACTCCAAAGCAGCGGCCAAGAAAAGCTACTATTGATACAAACTATACTTCAAACACGCATCTATGATCGCCAACGACTGCTGGAGCTATGGTCTCAAAATGTTTTAAATACTGAAATTTTTGACCATTTAAAAAGCTGTGGAGTGCTACAGACGGATGTCAACAAAACAACAACGGAATGTAACTGCCAAAGGAAGAAATGCGCAAGATGGAGAAATCGAGGATGCAGAGGGGGCGAACTGTGAAGCTAAAGAGAAATCCTCACAGATCTCCACTTCAATCAATCCTGCTCTTCAAAGCCCACTAGAAAACAAAATGGATAATCTGGAACTCAACGAAGGAGATTAGTAACTGCTGCGCCATCATTCTGACGGAGTCATGGCTGCATCCAGCAATACCGGAAAATGTTACTAACCTGGAGGGGCTAAAGCTATAACGTGCCAATAGGAACAAAGAGCTAAGCTGTAAGACTCGAGGTGGTGGGCTCTGTGTTTACATCAACAGCTGGTGCAAGACCCCTAGATCGGTTGCCAGCTTCTGCTCTCCAGACATTAAGGTTCTGACTGTTAACTGCAGACCTTTCTGTCTACCCAGAGAGTTCAGTGTGGCCCCAAGTGCTACAATACTAAAGAAGCCCCTCTATACCAGGCTATCTCTGAGCTCCAATCTGCACACACAGAGGGTGTTTTCATCATTGCTGGGGATTTTAACCAGGCTAACTTGAAGACTGTTCTCCCTAATTTTTACCAACATGTGGACTTGGGGTCAAAACATTTTAGACCTGGTTTACTCTAACACCAAAGATGCATTCAGAGCAGCCCCCCACCCCCACCTCAGGTCATCAGATCACCTATCTGTCATGCTTATCCCTGCATATAAGCCCAAGCTGATTAGGGCTAAACCGACAGTTAAAGAGGTCCAAGTGTGGTCTGAGGACACCATGAAGAAATTCCAAGACGGTTTTGAATGCTCTGACTGGAACATCTTCAAGGGTGCAGCAACATATAACAACTTATTAAATATTGTTGAGTATGCCATGACTGTGTCAGCCTATATCAACAAATGCATTGAGGACGTCAGCATCAAAAAGAACATCACCACCCGGGCCAGCCAACCACCCTGGATAAATGGAGAGGTTCGGAAATCGCTAAAAGCACGGAACTCAGCTTTCAAGTCTGGTGATAAGGAGGCACTCAGAACAGCGCGTGCCAACTTAAACCGCCATCAGATCAACGAAGCAGCACCACTGCCAGAAAATCCAGGATCTTTTCCACGACGACAGCAACATCAGGAGGATGTGGAAAGACATTCAGATGATCACGGACTACAACACATCCTCCCCCCGGTAGATGCAGCAAACACTGACTTCCTAAATGAACTGAACAACTTTTTTGGAAGGTTTGAGGCAATAAACAGCACCCCAGCAGTAAAAGCTGTTCCCCACCAGGGAGAGGAGACACTAAACCTGGATGTAGCTGAATTGAGGAAAACTCTGAGGAAAGTCAATCCAAGGAAGGCCCCAGGGCCTGATAACATACCTGGGTGGGTGTATAAGGAGTTTGCAGATCAGCTGGCTGGTGTCCTCACAGACATCTTTAACACCTCACTGGACCGATCCGTTGTGGCAGCATGCTTCAAGTCTGCCACCATTATTCCAGTCCCAAAGAAGCCTCAGGTCACCTCACTCAATGATTACCTGCCTGTCACACTGACTCCAATCATGATGAAGTGCTTCGAAAGGCTGGTAGAAAAAAACAAAAAAACTGAGAGGATGTAGAGCTGGTGCAAAGATAACAGCCTAATCCTGAACATGGAGAAGACGAAGGAGATCATCTTGGACTTCAGGAAGAACCGGCCTAACCGCGCTCCACTGGTCATCAACAGCTCAGCTATAGAGGTGGTCAACAGCACCAAATTCTTAGGGGTGCACATCACAGACACCCTCACCTGGAATGTAAACACCACCTCACTGATCAAAAGGGCACAAAAGCGCATGTACTTCTTGTGGAGGATGAGGAGGGCCCACCTGCCCTCATCTGGGCTCCTATTCCGTCCATTAAAGACATTTCATCCCAGTGCAGTGTGTCCCGAGCCCATAACACCATCAATGACGCCTCACACCCCCACCATGGACCGTTCTCCCTGCTGCCCTCGGGGAAGAGGCTTTGAAGTATCCAATGCAGGTCCAGCTGATTCCATAACATTTCTTCCCCACCACCATTAGACTGCTGAATGTTGTGTAAAAAAGGTTATTTTATTTATTTATAAAAAAAATAAATGTTAGAACTGTAAATATACAGTCATATGTTCATCTTACTATTTTTTATGTATTTATTAATGTTTTCAAGGCTGCACTTTAAAAAATAAAATTGTCTAGAGCTGTTTTAAATGAAATTTCTTGTATACAAAATGACAAAATAAATCTGTCTAAGTCTATGGGACTGATAACCTCAGTCCTGATAACCTCAATAGATATATTGATTTTATAATTTCATTGTATTTTATGATTATGTACAGCACTTTGGTCCTATTTGGTATTATTACCTATTACTTTGGTATGAAGTGCTTCATAAATAAAGTTGGTATGGTACGGTATTTATCTACTGCCATTCAAGAAATAATTTTGTAATATCATTGCTGTAACAACAGACTATTAAAACTATGGCAAAAAGTGATAAAATAACATATTTCTCACCCTTAGCTGGGTAGGTGTTAAATATATAGTTGCTACATAACAGTGGTTTGAGCTTGCCTTGAAAAATACACAAAATAATTTTTCATATTTAAATTAGCGGGTTAAGCAGGTTTTTCAAACACGGATTGGCCCCGCAACTGTTAGCATTTGGCTCCTTTCCCATAAAAAAAAAGCTGGGTCTGAGCCCCTATTGGCGAGCTGTGCGGCCTCTGTCTCCCCATCACTATATGTGTGGTGATGCCATTGCACATGTTCAGTGGTGATGATGTCACCAGTTCAACAGGAATCAAGAAAGTAAGAAATAGAGAGAAACAGGGAAGGGAGCTCAGTAAAAGTCAATGTGCTTTATTGTTTCACTCTTTTGTCTTTGCGAGTCTCTCTTACAAGTGCTGCACCATGGTAAATGAAAATAAGAAGAGTTCCACTGCAACTAAAACCCAATTATTTGCTCATTTTAATAGTTATTTAGTCCAGTGAGACTGGGATATAATATTTAATCTGTAACAAAGCCTAATGCTAGTGCTGCAGCCTGCTGTTCATCATAGCTGTAGGAGGTACTCCTATGTGTTGACCCATACGATTGCAGCTTTGATTTAAGAAAATTAGTTTTCCTTCTGATTTTGTATTGTAATAACTTTATTAAATTTAATCACTCATTTATTCATTCATGTATTAATTTAATCTTTGATTCATAGACTTGAAACACCGCTTTGAAGACAAACCTCCAACATTTCAGGACCTGAACAAAAGCATTGAGACACTGAATCTCCAGAAAAAAACTTAACAAAACCAAAAACTACAAGGCAGTGCTACATTTTCTTCATACATTTTTTTTTTATAAATAATGGTTTACAACACAATTTTAATGGGTTGCACTAATTTCTGATTAAAGTTATGTATTAACTCAGATCTCATAGTAGATTCTAATGAAGATGTTAATGAGTGATGTAATAGCCTCTAGAGACAAGCTTCCTAGAGGTTTGTAAACTCATTACACTTAAGCATGAACTTGCAGTGTTACACGTAAAGCATCAGACACATCTGGATGTCAGGTTTAGGTAAACTAGTACAAAAAGACAGTGTGGAAACTGACAGAGTGGAAGCTGGATGTCAAACTTTTAACATTTTTGATACCTGTGTTCTGTTGGTACATAATGAATAATGACATGAATGTTACCTATATTTTATTGGATGGGTATGTAGAAATGAGCAAATACAAATATGTTTATTTTTTAATCATGTTTTCTGCTTATATACTAATTATATGCAGTAATTTGACTATTGTGTACCTCATATGGGTTAACAAAAACCTCCATGAACCAATGTATGTTTTTATTGCTGCGTTGCTTGTGAATTGTGTTTTTTACAGCACGGCCACTTACCCAAAGCTTTTGATCGACTTTTTGTCTGAAAAACAGAAGATAACTTATCAAGCCTGTCTCCTTCAGTTTTATTTCTTCTACTTTGTAGGGCCAGCCGAGTTCTTTCTATTAGCAGCCATGTCCTATGATAGATATGTGTCCATATGCAGGCCTCTGCTATACCCGACTATTATGACAAACACCACAGTTACTGTTTTCCTGGTTTTCTCTTGGTTCATACCAGCTTGTCATGCATCAATTCCACTAATAATGCTTAGCAGCACTAAAGTTAAACTCTGTAACTTTAATATTAAAGGAGTATTTTGTAATAATGCCATTTACACACTTCAGTGTGCGATGCCAAGATCTCTTGCTATTTTTGGTGTATTTGCAATACTGGATGTAGTAATACTTCCTATACTTTTCATTTTGTTCTCATATACAAAGATAATGATTATTTCTTACAGAAGCTGTAAAGAGGTGAGGAAAAAAGCTGCTGAGACATGTCTACCCCATTTGTTGGTTTTATTCAGCTTGACTTTGTTGAGTGTGTATGACATATGCATCGTTCGAGTGGAATCAGGCATCTCCAAACCTGCACGTTTAATTATGACATTACAAATTGTTTTGTATCATCCTTTATTTAATCCATTTATTTATGGGTTTAAAATGAAGGAAATTTACAAACATCTTAAGCAATTTTTCTGGAGAGTAAAAATGCTCTTAACTAAAAATCCACAGCAGTTTTGAATATACATTAAATCTTGAAATTATAATTTATTTTTTTTATATTAATATTGCTATAAGTGTGTAGTTATTTATGAAATAAATCTGAAACTCCGGCTGCAATGTTTTTTTTAATTTTATAAGAGTATATAAGATCACCAAACTTTGCCCGATGTATTTTGCAATTAGTTTTTAGAAAAGGTTGTTAAAGTCTTATTTTATAGAATGTAATCTTCTGCTATTTTAGTTTTTCTTTTTTGCTTCTGTGTTTTTAGCATTTAAATTATGTGCACATCTCAAATAATCATTATATAAATTGACATGGGATTATCAGATAGAGTTGCTCATTAATTGTATTAAAATTAAAATGGAAAATTTCTAATCCCAACCTGTTAGTGATTCTGCTTGTTTGCACGTACACAGTGTGCAAGGTTCTGGTAAATTGGCAGGTAGACACTCATAGCTATGCTTCCACAGCAGGATTTGCCCATGAACACCTCACGAGGGCAGACTGCATTTCAAACATATTTCATTTTCTCCCAACCTTATGATTCCTGTTCGGGAGGTGGTTGTGAGTGTCTAATCACCCCTCGTTAGCCCCTGTACACTTCAGGAAGCAGGGCGCACGGTGAGGCGGAAACTGGGCCCAATGCAAAATATTTTCGCACCACGGGAGAATCGGCCTGAAAAGGACAAAAACTTAAACAGTGTAAGCCCACCTATAGAATGCCTCAGACTGCTTCTGAAAGTTGAGGGAAACAGGCAGACAATACAGTCTCCCTTGGGAATCCATTGATAAATAAAGACTTGAATTTAAACTCTTAATCATTCACCATTCTAACTTCTGTCAATCAAATGAATCTTGGGGAGGTGGTGTAGGAACAAAATATCCTGTTGTTTCACATTAACATTTGATTAAAATTATTTAGAGTTCTCAACAAAGATTAAAAATGTTTGATGTCAAGCACTGCAGCCCATTTTATAAGCGCTGACTACAGTAGTTGTTTTGCATTTTTTTCTAATGGTCTTTTAAAGTATGTCTTCGGAGCAACATCATTCAGGGTATAAATATTCTAACATCAATTTTCTTTTATCTATATAGTGCCTGTTCACTTTATGTCATCTCAAGGCACTTTACAAATTGAATGCAATGAAATCCTACAGACAAATTAGTCAAAAATTTCCTCCCAAAGGAAACCTAACAGATTGCATTATTTATGACAATCAAAGTTATTATTTGCATCAAGAAGGCTTTCCAGTCTTGCCAATCTTTATTTTTCTGTTTGCATAACCATGTAATCCCTAGTACAAAAGGGACCTGAGGTGAATCAATTATCAAAACAAAAAACAAAAAACTGTTCAACATGGTCAACCCCAACCAAAATTTAAACTGATTCAGTGACAAGAAAAGACTGATTTTTCTGATGGCCATTCAAGGCTATGACCTTTTGGGTATCCGGTGATGAAAGAAGCTTTATTCCCAGTGGTCTAGTGGTCTAGCAAACGCCTTATATGAAGAGTTCTCCCCTTCTGATCCTGTCCTTTTACAAGACGGGATCTCACCTGGTGTCTCTCTCTGCCACAGTAAGGCACAGATTCAGTCGGTGGCCTTTGTCCTTCTCCTCCTTGGACAGAACCAGTTGCATTGGTTCAGGATAAGGTGTTTCACCTGGACCAGGAACCGCCATAGGTGCAACAGGAGCAGGATGAGAAGCTGGTGTTCAAATAAATTATCATTTGCAGCTGCATCATACGTTGCGATTTCTGGAATTTTTTTTAAAGATTATGTCTGTCACAGTGGGCATTCACCTACGAGGATAATTAGAGAGCCCTGCATGATTTCTAAGAACCTCTAAATAGGGCCAAGGACCTTCACCTCCACTTTTTCCTGAAAAGTACTCTGCTTAAACGGTGTTGCTTTAAGGGAGTTCACTGAATTTATTTGTATTTGTGCAATTTCTCTCTCTGTCTCTGTGTGTGTCGGGTGTGGCCTGGCGGCTGGTCGGCGTGCTTTTGAAACGCCATGGTGGTGGGTACGGGAGGTTTCTCCACACTGTCACGGAGACATGGCGTGAAGGTGGGCGCTGGCTCTCCACACAGCCCAGAAGAATTTTGTTTGGCTATAGGGGAAATGATTGGACATGGGTCCATTAAGTCCACAGCTCGTATGAGTGGAGCTGTTGTTTAGTTTGTGGAAAAGATGGAACAGGCTCATGTTTTGGTTGAGTCTGGAATTGCGGTTAATGGTTCGTTTATGCAGGTGTCACCACTCAAGTTGCCAGCTAATAAAATCACTCTGTCAAATGTCCCTCCGTGCATCAGTGATGTTTTTCAATTTAAAGAGCTGTCCCGACACAGAAAGGTTGTGTCCCCGATTAAAAAATTATTTCTCTGTGTGAATCATCACTCCTGAAGCATGTTGTGTCTCACAGGAGACAGCTATACATGATTCTCAATATGAGGAGATGAGGAGTTTAATGTGCGCTTTCATGTTCAGTATGTGTTGTTTGCAACATCAGCACATATGAAGTGTTTTGAAATGTGGTCAAGAGGGACACATTGTAAAAATGTGCCCTGACAGAGCTGGACCGACTCAACCAGACTCTGAGAAACAGCAAGGAGGCCCATCTGATGAGAGCAGGGCGGGAGCGGTGGAGGTCGCGGCTGCAGCGGTGTGTGTACTGTATGACGTGTAAAAAAACGTTCTCCTTTAACTGGTTGCCTCAGTTTTATCAGGGTGTTTTTAAATCCTGTGCTCTTTTTAAGTTAAAAAGAATCAGAATGCCTAACTCTCTGCATTGGCAGAAGAATCTTTACTCTGCATTAAGAAAAATCTTTACCCTGCGGTGCGAGAATGGATGTCAGACAGTATGGTGCCAGGTCTGACGGAGGCACAGTGCACGGCTGGAACAGTGACCCTGAAGCAGCTTGCCGAGGTGGCTGGACCAGATTTACCTCATGAAAGAGAGAACAACAGCTGTGCCTCCTGAAGCTGTTTGTCAAAGGAGAAAGACTACCTGATACTGCGGACCCATACCCTGACGTCCAGTTGGATCCAGACTTCACAGAAGACGGTGGTCCTTTGATGCAAAACATAAACTTTAAAATGGATTTGTGCAGCACTGGTCCAAAAGTGCTGTACTGTATCAGACACTGGTAAAAATTCTTAACAAGAGAATTTTACAAAGAAAAGCTGTTAGTGTGTGGGAAGACAAGTTGGGAGGACACAAACCCCAATGGAGGACTCTTTCTAAGCCTCTAATAAAAAAAAAAACAGACTGGTGAACTATAATGGAGCATTCTCCATAGGGCTATTACAACTAAGTTGAAATCCCAAATTTTAAATGTTTTAATTGCTGAAGGAAAAATGGCTATTTATTTATCTAGAAGAGACAGACTACAAGCTGGATCTCAACTCGATGGTGCATGTTTGTAGAAGTGCAACATCAGGGCCAGGATCCGGCTGGAGTTTCACTTCCACAGAGCAACCAGAAATGTAATGCGCTTTTGCAACTGTGGAGTTTTGAAGAAATGTATGCACTATTTCTGATCAGGACGAACTAAAGTTCAACAAGCATCTTATGTAAAGATGTATGTATTTTTGATCTGATCAGGTTTTTAAACGTGTTGTGTTACTTTATTGTATAAATAAAAGAAGAGTCAAAAAGAGTCTCTCTCTCTCTTTCTCTCTTCAATGCGTCTCCTACTTCCTGAACTTTCTGTGGACTCCTGGAACCCTGAACCAGGTTGTTCCTTTTCTCATCTGCTTGGTCAATTCATTCCTTAGTCCTAAACCTAAACTTCTCATGGGGACCAGTCCTTGGTCCCCACAAGTGCCTAAATGTCCTCCAAATGTACCATAATTCTGGGAAAATATCCCAACAAGCTAACAAATACAGCTAACACACACTTTCTTTGCAGGTAGTAACTTTTTTTTCATAGCTTTTGTTTTTGCTTTATTGAGGAACATTATATTTTAGCATGAGCTCCAACAATTGCTGAGTCATAGTGTCCCTGTTGTCCTCAAAGGTTCCATGTGGTTGGGTAGGAGCTCAATGACTTCCATTGGGAATTAAGTAATATGATAAAGATTTTCAATAAACAAAGTCCAACTACTGTCTTGATTTTGAGAGAGAACAGGCAACAATGTTTTTTAAGTTCTGAAGGTATTGCTATAAATGTCTGCTTTGATATAATAATATCTCTGTAAACACAGCTATGGATGAACTTAATGAAACATTCATAACACTTGAAGGACATGTAGAGTTACATAAATACAAATATCTTTATTTTGTATTCATGCTAACAGCCTATGTTTGTATTATCATCTGTAATTTGACTATTGTGTATGTTATATGGATGCACAGAAACCTCCATGAGCCCATGTACATATTAATTGCAGCTTTGCTTCTGAATTCCCTTGTTTTCTGCACTAATATCTATCCAAAGCTGCTTTCAGATTTCTTATCTGAAAAGCAAATTGTATCATATTCATATTGTTATATTCAGTTTTTTCTTTTTTATTCTTTAAGTGGTTCTGAGTTTTGGTTACTGGCATTTATGGCTTATGATCGTTATGTATCTATATGTAAACCTTTACAATATGCAACTGTAATGGGACGAAAAACTGTAAGTATTTTTCTGAGTTTAGCTTGGCTTGTGCCTGCTAGTGTGACTGGGGTCCAGGTAATATTGAGCTCCAATATAAAACTCTGTAAACTGAATTTGAATGGAATACTGTGTAACAATTCAATATATCATATGTTCTGTGTGAGTTCAAAGGTGCACATTGTATTTGGTGCTCTTTCTGTAGCAGTGACTGCTTTGTTATCTATGCTTTTCATAATTTTTTCTTACACCAGAATACTAATAATAGCCTTTCAGAGTTCTCAAGAAGTCAGAAAGAAAGCTGCTAAGACATGCACACCTCACTTGTTAGTTCTGATGAGTTTCTCCTGTTTATGTGCATTTGATGTAATCATAGTCCGTCTGGGATCAAACTTTACAAAAGTTGTTCGTCTAGTGATGACTTTACAGGTGATATTGTATCATCCTCTTTTTAATCCAATCATATATGGCTTGAAAGTGAAGGAAATATCCAAACAATTGAAAAGGTTGTTTCATGAAGTTTTAGTTTTAAAGTTGAAGAATTGAGATAAATCTTATACTCTTATATTATTTGCAAATTATTAGTTATATAGCTTTGATTCACTGAGTTGCTTTCACCCCAATGATACATGACTCATTTCACACAAGCTATTGACAATCTATGGATAAATAGAAAACGTGCTTTGCCTTTGTTGTAAAATTGTTTGCTGCATTGTACACCAAAAAATTTAATTTCATGCAGAACCTGTCTTCTTCCTGAAAAGTAAAACGGCTGAACTTTACAAATTTTTGTGAAAGTAGTTACTATACAAGTTTCTACCCCTTACATGATAATTCACTTTCTGAAGTGGTTTAATTAGGTTTTAGAGCTCATCATAGTAAACAGCTTAACAGTTTTGGTAAAATTAACTAATGATTAACTAATTCTTGTGGCCTCAGATAATGTACTTGTATCTCTACTCCTCCTGTTAGATCTTACTCCTGCATTGTACTTAAACTCAGACAACTTTGATTGTCATTTTGTATACACAGTGTATACCAAACACAATTTCCTTATCTACAGCTTTTATATTTATTTGGGTGTCATAGGTTGCAGCAGCTTTGAACAAATTATATTCAGAGCATTCAAAAAAGTTCACGTTGGTAGAAATGAGGGACTACAGTCTTCAAATTAGCATGGTTAAAATCCCCTACAATGATGAAAACGCCCCTGTGTGTACAGATTGAAGATCAGAGATAGCATGGTATAGTCTTCATAGCTTCTTTTGTATTAGCGTTGGGGGACACGTAAACAGCAGTAATGCTAACCACACTGAACTCTCTAGGCACATAGAATTTGCAGTTAACAGTCACAAACTCGATGTCTGGAGAGCAGAAGCTAGCGACCGATCTACCATTTTTACACCAGTTATCTATGAATGAAGCTATGATTCAGTCAGGATGATGGCGCAGTGGTTACTAATCTCCTTGTTTGAACAGAGTTCGATTCTGAGATTAACCATTTTGCTCTCCAGTAAACAGACATAGAAGAGCAGGATTGATGGGATTGGGGTTCTGTCGTAATTCCATCTTAGCTTCTCTGTTAGCCCGCCTCTACTGCCCCTCTTATGCCGTTTAGCACACCGCTTCCTCCGGCTTTCTCCTAGGCCTGGCCTGCTGCGTGAGCCTGGTGCTTTTTTTTCTTCCATCTGTAAACGATCAAGAATGGTGGATCAAGGTGAGCAAGCAGCAGCTCCTAATGGTTGATAAAGCTGTAAACGACAGTGTTTTACACATCATCTTGCATTGTGTTGTTGTCTGCTTGTGGTGTGTGCAGAACACGCCCCCCCAGAGCTTGCCAGAACAGACGGAACGCTACATAGCATATAAATACTGCAGACCCAGTGACGGGTGGCTCATTTTGAAATGTCTGTGCTTCAAGCATAATGACCCCTTTAGGGTGTAATTTGAACAGACCCAGCATAGTCCAAGTTTGGGATCATTCCGGTTGTCATTGGCTTTAGATGACCATAATTCACTGCTAGCCGATTGCACTTTAGGAGGTAGGTGTACAACAATTTCAGGCACATTACTGGCCAACTGTCTGATTTCAAAGCCTCCCTTGCGTCTGTCCTTTCCATTGTGGTGAGCTATATGATGCGGTACATACCAGGACTCTGTGGACTTGATGCCTCCTCTGCAGAGATCTCTGCAACATAGCCTGACTGACTCAATCTCCTTATAGTATGAGGCAGCTTGGATAGGGCCTTTGGCTAATCAGTACTCAGTACGGCACAGGTAGGCATCACTGTGTGTGTTTTGAGATGCAGACAGAGTGTGGAATTGTGTCTGGTACAACAGTGGAGTAGCATATAGCTGAGTTCCATCAACATATACATATTCGGAGGCTGTCTGTAGATGAGTAAGCGCTTGTTGGTCTTATTTGGAACACATTACCATCTTCTTCCTGACATATGTGAGTGTGTCAGTGTTCTAAAGCCGTTCCATATTATTGATATGTCTGAGCCAATGAATGGCCAGTATTAGGTACAGGTCCTGAGATAAACTCAGCTTTCAGCAGAAAAGGTCCTCTATTTTACTTTTTAGTTTGTGTTCCTCTGTTTTTAGCCTTTAAATTATGTGCACATCTAAAATAAATAATTATATAAATTGATATTCAGATATATCAGATAGAGTTGGTCAGTAATTATATTGATATTACAATGGAACATTTCTAATCCCCCTCCTGTTAGGGATTCTATTCCTGTACACTACAGGAAGCAGGGCCATGATGAGGTGGAAACTGCGCCCAATCCAAAACATTTTTGCACCACTGGAGAATTGGCCTGAAAAGGGCAAAAGCTTGAACAATGTAAGCCCGCCAGTAGAATGCCTCAGACTGCTTCTGAAGGTTAAGGGAAATGGGTAGACGATGGAGTCTCCCTAGGGTATCCATTGATAAATAAAGACTTGAATTTAATCTCTAACGCCTGTTTAATCATGACTTCTACTTTCTGTCAACCAAATGAATCTTGGGGAGGTCGCGTAGGACCAGAATATCCTCTTGTTTAACCTTAACATGTGTTTAAAATTATTTAGAACTCTCAATAAAGATTCAAAATTTTGATTTCAACATCATGCAGGGTGGAAATATCTTAACATCAGTTTGCTTTTATCTATATAGTGCCTGTTCACTTCATGTCATCTCAAGGTAATTTACAAAGTGAATGCAATGAAATCCTACAGAAAAATTTGTCAGTTCCTGCCAAAGGAAACCTAACAGATTGCATCAAGTTTTTCCATTTCATTCACTCCTCCTCAAAGGGTGTAGAGCCATAGCTGTTAATAAAAGAGAGAGATTGTCATTTTGTTTGAGCATGAATTTGTATCATGCTATACAGCTTAAGACTGGTTAAGGTTAGGGATGTTTTGATCAGGATTTTATCAATGCCAATCCGTATCAGATGCAGTTCAAATAAAGCCTGAAAATCAGCTACATTGCATGTGTCCAAAACTGGCTGCATATAGGCGGGCATTATTGTGGAGGAACAAACGCTTGATACTACTGGAAGTTATTACCAATGGAAGAATGAGAAGGTAAGTTTTCCAAGTTCCTATTGACCTGCTTCAGCATGATGATTCATGACTTAGCAGCTGCACCAGTGTCATAGAGGGGCAATGGCAAAAACTATGCATCCCTGGTGCTGGATTTTCTACTACATAAAATCTATGTAATCAAAGTGTTGGAAGATGATTTAAAGGTCCATTGGCAGGTCTGATGTTAAATTTTCCAAAGAAATTGGAAGTGTTTTGGGAAAACAGTAATTCAGCGACAGAACAGTAGGCCAACTGATAAAAGTGTATAGTTCAAGGAGGTCAGCAACTTCCTGCATAGTCAATCATTATACATCTCGAGACTTCATGTGACCTTCAGATTAGCTCAAAAACAGTGCACTGAGAGCTTCATAGAATGGGTTTCCATGGTCAAGCAGCTGCATTCAAGCAACAAATTAAGGTCCACAAAGACATGGATGGCAGAGTCTGGTTTGGATGAACTTGACTATCTCACAGAGTGCTAAACCCAATATAGCACCTTTTGGATGAAAAAGAGCAAGACTTAGAGGCATGCCTCTAAGTCATCAATAGGATGATTGATTACCAATTTTATTTAAGAGTCAAGTAATGCAGCCACATTCCTAACATGAAAAAGCATTTCTGGAAATGCTTTTTCATTTGAAATTTGT
>NW_015152331.1:61720-69244 GCF_000732505.1 Cyprinodon variegatus
CCAATTTTATTTAAGAGTCAAGTAATGCAGCCACATTCCTAACATGAAAAAGCATTTCTGGAAATGCTTTTTCATTTGAAATTTGTTAACGATTTGCTTCCATACCTATGGACTTGTTCATAAGAGTTCAATTAGTTCATATGAGTCAATGCAGGTGAATGAATATCCTTGGCACTGCAGTGTATATTTTCATTAGCCACTGCTATTGGATAATTTCAAACTGAATGTTTATAGATGATGTCTAGCTTTTCAAATTACATTTTAAATTTTCACACCATGCCGATCTTTTATTATCAGAGTAGGTTTGGAAATTGTCTAGGTATTGTAAAGACATATTAGACCCTTTATCAAATAGTGATTTAATGCTGATAAAGTGTAATGAAGTGATATTGGGTAAAGTTTGAGACTTTCGTGTAGCTAGAATACAGCTCCTAAAAAAATATAAATCATGACTGTATTTTGTATGATTTGTAGGAACCAGAACTACAACTTGAAGAACACTGCACCATGAATAACATTGATCATTAATGAACAAAAAGATAATTCTTGAGATTTTCCTCCAGTGGAATCCTCATACTTCATTTTCTTCTTAGTTTTGCAACCTGGTTATACTACTGATGCTAATTTAACAAGAGAAGAAAGAGAGCCTTCTTATGAACTAATGGACTGTGATTTCAGACTACTTGACCATGTTGACTAAGATTATGCCCCCTCTAGTAGAATGGCAGGACTAATACAGTAAAGATATTGTCCAAGGCCATCTGTAAAATTGTTCACCAACTATTCCTCTTTAATGCTGATCATATCAAGTTTTACTGAAATCAACTAGGGTCGAAGTGCGATTACCTATGTGCTTGTTGTGCTGTTTTTCACATAAAGTCCTTCGCTTCTGAAATGCATGAATTAAGGAAATTAAACTTTATTGATCTCACAATGGAGAAATGTACTCTATGCATTTAACCCCTCTCCTTGGGGAGGAGTGGGCTGCCACTGTGCGGTGCCAGGGGAGCAGTGTGGGATTAAGGGTCTTGCTCAGAGGCCCAGAGTGCCGGCTGTGGGGATCAAACCGGGTACATCTTTCTCAGAGCACAAGCGCACTGCTCTATCCACTAGGCAGGCATATAGGCATATAGAAGAGGTAGCGGTAACTGGGGTGGAAAATCATCCTCTTTGCTCATCAAATATTGATACTCAGATCATGGAGTTACTAATTTGCTTTGCTGTACTGTGTTCATTTGTTTCATAACTTCTGCAGATAGATACAGGAAAAACATTGCAGCCAGGGATAGACAGTGGACATGCACTGTCATACCTTATCTTTATATTTAAAAAATGCCATGATGATTACACTGGGATCATTCCAGCCCTGCAACCAGTGTGCCCTCTCGATAGTGCCGGGGGGTGGAAAGGTGTCCCATCCCACAATCTCCATCAGCATGGCTTGCTGGTGAAGATTCTCAGTCATCCAGGTGATAGTCATTCCAAAAAGGTTAAAAGCACAATCCACTGGACATTGTTTCCAAGTTTGAAGACGTTTCACTTCCCATCAAGAAAGCTTTTTCAATTCAAAATATCAGAAATTGCGTTGAGCTTGAGGCTTGAACTCAACACAATGACTTAACAATCCTGTTCAGGGTTAAAATCAATGACTTTTTTAAAGCAAACAATAAACCTCTAAAGAGCATTTCTTACCTCATCTTTTGTTAATTTATGTCCATATTTCATTTTGATAAAAAGAAAGCTAAGTGTTTGCTGCTTTCCTTCATTTTAAGTAAGAGCCACAACCAGTCAGCAAAGAATTAGCTGATTTGTTGTCTTGATGCAACAAGACAGAAACTTTTAGATTTTCCAACTCAGTGGACTATTGCATCCATCAAATGTGTTATGTTACTCCTGTGTAGCTAGAATAACCAAAATGTTTCCTTTCTAGGACAATGTCTCTCGCAAACCTTTTTGTCACATCACTCCTGTGACCTCAGGGCAACCCAGACCAGTTTAGACTGCATTTATACCATATTTATTTTGGCCTGCACTGAACGTTTACGTAGTATTGCCCTTTTGAACCATTTTTAAACTGGTTTTTCTTTTCTACAATATGTTTACATGATGATCACTGCTGCACTTTAACTGGTAATGTTAATTTCCCAGTGTAAGCTGTAAGCAATGTAATTTTGTTTTGCATACAAACAAATGTATACAAAATGACAATAAAGTTTTTTTAAGTCTATGTAACAGGCAAGCTTATTATTATTAAAGGTTGGAAGAAGTCGGGGCAGTTGAAGAGAAAGTGCAGATACTAAATAACATTGGTTCAAACTGGTTGCAATAATTTATTACAAATATTGAAGGCATATGCTAATAAGTTTATAAGTTTAAATTGCAACCTTTGATAACCATGCTGACACTATTTGTACAGTTACACTTTTTGTTTATGAACTCAGTAAGCTGTTAATAATAATCTTGAAAACGAGTAATTAGGTCCATGGAGAAATCATGAATTTAATAAAAGCCATCAATGAACTAAGATCAACTGCCTTCTACATTAGAAAACAAACAGCAAAACATGAATTCATGATCCTTGCATCTTAAAGGTGAATTTCTCAGTTGTTAATTATTCTGTTTATGATGTTATTATGTCTTTGTACAACACATTTATGGATGTTGAAGCCAATGACACGTATTTAACTCTTGATGGACATGTGGACTTGCATAAATACAAATATCTTTATTTTTCAGTTACACTGACTGTCTATATTTTCATTGTTATCTGTAATCTGACCATTGTGTATGTAATTTGGATGCATAAAAACCTCCATGAGCCCATGTACATTTTCATTGCAGCTTTGCTTTTGAACTCTCTTGTTTTCAGCACTAATATCTATCCAAAACTTATTTCAGATTTTCTGTCTGAAAAACAGGTTATATCATATCCTGCTTGTTATTTACAGTTTTTCCTATTTTATTTTTTGGGTGCTTCAGAGTTTTCACTGTTGGCAGCTATGGCATATGATCGTTATGTGTCTATATGTAAACCTTTGCAATATACAACAATAATGGGAAAAACCACAGTCAGCATTTACCTAAGTTTAGCTTGGCTGGTGCCTGCTTGTCTTATTGCAGTTATGGTAACACTGAGTACTAGTATAAAACTCTGTAAATTGAGCATTAATGGAATTTTATGTAATAACTCAATTTACAGTCTCCACTGTGTAGGTTCAAAGGTGCAAACAGTATTTGGTGCTGTCGTACTGGTTATAACTCTATTGTTTCCTCTGCTTTTCATAGTTTTCACTTACTCTAGAATATTTATAATATCATATCGCAGTTCCAAAGAGGTCAGAAAGAAAGCAGCTCAGACATGCTTGCCGCACCTACTAGTTTTGATCAGTTTCTCCTGTTTGTGTGCATTTGATGTTATCATAGTCCGACTGGGATCCAACTTTACAAAGGTTGTCCGATTAGTAATGACTTTACAGGCGATTTTGTATCACCCTTTGTTTAATCCAATCATTTATGGTTTGAAAATGAAAGAAATATCAAAACAACTGAGAAGGATGTTTAATCAAATTAAGGTAATGAACTAATTAAGTTTACTACTTTAATCTTTAGAAATCAGAAAACTTTATTCAAGCATTCTATGAATTTTTATTAAATAAGATTTTTACTGAGAAAATGTAAAAAAAAAGCGAGATTTACAAAAATGTCTTCATGAAATAAAGTCATACCATTAACGTAAATACTTAGTGATAGTTTTCATTGTGTCTTTTTTTTTTTTTTTACTAGTTTGAGAAGTATGATGCTTGATTTATAAAAAAGTTATGAAAAAACAATGAAATAAGTCAGGTACAGTTGGTCTTATGTAAAGTTTTTGTGACTGGCACAGGTGACAGGACTGTATTTTTTCTTAAAATAACAAAAATTCAACTTAATCTTTACATTAAAACTGTATTGATTAATTTAAAAGCTTCAGACCTCTTTGTTCTCATGTTCTCTAATATATTCCTGCTCTGGCATTTATCTGACTAAATCGAAAATGCTGTTAAAGGTGCAGTTAATGCCTGATAGCACTCGTATGTCTTCTTTAAAGTAGAGTGCTGAGAAAAAATTATGTTTTGCCATATTTCATTTTGTTTTCCTTTTTTGTTACACCTAAATGTTACAAATAAGAAGTTGAAAAAGATAACCTAAGTAAATTCAAAAGGCAGTTTTTGATTATTAGTTCATTACAGGAAAGAAAGTATCAAAACTAGCCTTCCCCTGGATGAATTGTATTTGCAACTTTTCCAGTGAGGAATTAATTCTTATTAAAAAATATTAGAAAGCCGAGCTTAATTTAATAAGAATCCAAAAGCAGTACCGTAGATCGGATTTGACTGAGTTAAGAGACTGAGACCTGGCTGAAATTCCTGATGTTTAAGAATAATTGCAAGTTATCCCAAACTGCTGATTTCAGCTCTTGCCTCCAGATATTTACCGGTTGTTAGGCTTAGGGGCAACTAAGTTTCTATATACCACAAGGTTGATTTTAATGACTTTATATCTGTCATCAACTTAACAAACATTTGAAAACTGAATTTTGTATGTAGTTCAGATTATATGTATCCAAATAGGAGTTTTTGTAATACTGGACAAAGTCTGTAACGAGGCAAACACTTTTTCACAGCACTTTAGTATTCATACATCTTCTTATGTATTTATTTACTTGTTTTAAGAGCAAGATGTTTCACATTTACATCTGTTATTCATAGTTTGACTTAAGTGCAAGTAATGAACAAAAACAAAGGCAGTTCACAGAGTTCATCTGAATGATAATAAATCGAACTTTTCCTTCTAGATTTGGAATTGGGTCCTGATATGGTACTAAGGAACAGAGGAATATAAATTGACAGGAAAGACGAGAATTTGGATTGAAAGTGAAAAAAGAAAAGTTGAGTGTACTGTTTGCGGAGGAAGTGGAGACTTGGAGGCGGTGACCAACCAAAGCTGAGAACAACAGCTGTGCATGACTGTAGGGAGGAGTTGTCGGGAGTTAGGAGGGTGGAGAGGAAGGTTTTTGAAAAGAGCAATCCCCCTCCATATTAAACTATATTTTAGGGTCAGGGTGAATGAGAATGGGAGTATGCGGAGACTCTTCTACTGATATCATTAAATGCTTAGTCAGCTGTTGTTAACAAAGAAAAAAGTAAAGTACAATGCTCAAAAAACAGAGAACACTCAAATAACACATCCTTGACCTGACAGAATGAAATACTCCTATTGAATACTTTGTTCTGTACAAAGATGAATCTGCTGAATAACAAAATCAAACAAAAAGCTTCAATGAAAAACAAATGTTTTAACCAATGCAAGCTGGGATTAGGAGTCACATACAATAAAAGTGAAGGAAAAAACCACAACACTGCCAGATCCAACTTTAACGTTTTTGAAAAAGTCGAATTTAGGCTCAGCATTGTGTGTGGCCTCCACAATCATGTATGAACTAGTTACAACACCGCGGCATGCTCCTTACGTGGTGGCATATGATCTCCTGGGGGATCACCTCCCAGACCTGTACTAAAGCATCCACCGACTCCTGGGCAGTCTGTGATGCCATGTGCGTTGGTGGATAGATTGAGACATGATGTCCCAGATGTGCTCAATAGGATTCAGTTTTGGGGAAGGGGATGGCCAGTCCACAGCTTCAATGCCTTCATCTTGCTGGAACTGCTGACAAATTCCAGCCACGTGAGGTTTAGTATTTTTCTTCATTAGGAGGAACCCAAGGCCAACCGCACCAGCATATGTTCTCACAAGGGATATGAGGATCTCATCTCGATACCTAACAACAGTCATGCTTACTCTGGCGAGCACATGGAAGTCTGACCATTACTCACCCACTGCCAAACCAGTCACGTTGAAGGATGTTGCAGGAAGCCAATTGTTCTCCAGGGGTCTCCAGACTCTGTCACATCTGTCATATGTGCTCAGTATAATTGAACACTATTGATCTCACGTTGGAGAAATGTACCTCTGCATTTAACCCACCCATTTCTCAGCCTTCATAAAAAGAAAATTTTCTAAAAAAATTCTAAAGAACCTAATAAATAAGATGTTCTTTAACAAAATCAGGACATCCTCTATATAGACAAAGACAAAGAAGTTGATGGAGTCCTTAAGGAAGTCATTGACAAGTTTTTGGAAGACGGTATAACAGGGATTTAAAATGCTTGTGTATTGTCTCCAGTTGCAGTTACAGGACAATTTTTTCTGGGAAGACTCTGTTTTTTATGGGGGCAAAAGAAGTATGAAACAAAAAGGGCGATATTCTTTTTACCTGCAGATACAAGCGGCTGAAATTAGTTTTCTCCGCAGTGTGTCTGGGCTATCCCTTAGAGATAGGGTGAAGAGCTCATCTTGGTAGGACTCAGGGAAGAACCTCTGCTCCGCCACGTCGAGAGGAGCCAATTGGTGTGGCTCAGGCATCTGGTTAGGATGCCTCCTGGACGTCTCCCTGGTGATGCCTCCTGGACTCCTTAGTCCTAAACCTAAAGTTCTTCTCATGAGGACCAGTTGTTTGTCCCCACAGTGACCTATATGTCCTCCAAATGTAGAACAATTCTGGGAAATTATCCGAATAAGCTATAACAAATACATGCCCGCACACATTTCTTTGCGGGTAGTAACTTTTTTTCATAGCTTTTGTGTATGCTTTATTGAGGAACATTATCATTTAGCATTAGCTCCAAGTTGGCCTCCAAGGTTCCATGGAGCTTAATGACTTCCATTGGGAGTTAAGTAATTGTTACGGCTGTCGCCGTCATATTTGTGTTTCCCTTTTTTTTCTTTATTTTTCCTCTTTCTCACCTCTACTAAGTAGGCTGCATTGCCCTGTGGAAAGACCCGCCTCCTTCCTGGTTTCTGGGGATCTGACTTCAGTCCCATCCATTGGTTCCCTCAGTTCCACTTCAACCAGTGGCTTGTCACCACCTGCAATCACCTTCTGCTCATAAGGAGACCTCACCTGTTGATTGAGGCAGCTTTTCAAAGCCAGTCAGTATATATAGTGTTATATATAGTGTTATATATAGTGTTTGGCTTATGTGCATCTTTACTAGCTTAAGGCTAGAAAGAGGGTGGAGGTATGGCCAGAGTCTTCACTGATTGCATCACTGAGTTTTTCTTTGTTAGTTACATTGGGTGTAGTGGGTGCTGTGCTGTCTGTGTTTTTAAGTAAGAATCCCCATTGTTTAAATGTGTAGTTTGGCATGATTCTCCTTTTAAGGATCTCTTTTATTTAACTTTGTTATTTTCACAGCACCCTCATCCACCCTCCTTTGATTTGTTCATTGCTTGCACCTCTTGTTATCAAATAAATTCTAATTTTATAAGAACTTACCGGTTTCTGCCTATATGTTTATGCCCCCACTCCCCTAGACCAACAGGGGGTGGTAACATATACGAGGGCTTCTGGCCTGGGTTGATGACAGATACAGCTACATTTTGCAGTAGTTGTCACATATGTCAGGTGACAGGGAAACCAAACCA
>NW_015152331.1:70113-71681 GCF_000732505.1 Cyprinodon variegatus
CATACTAAGAGCAGTAACCAGTATCTGCTTAGGATTATGTGTGCGGCCACTCGCTTCCCTGAGGCTGTCCCTCTCCAAAACATCACTGCAAAGAGCATAGTTAGAGCTCTAACTAAATTCTTTTCAACTTAGTACAGTCGGACCAAGGGTCTAATTTCCAGTCCAAACTATTTAAACAGGTATTAGGGACACTAAATGTACGGCATGTTTTGTCATCTGCTTACCATCCTGAGTCACAGGGTGCGTTAGAACGATGGCCCCAGACATTAAAGTCTATGCTCAAGAAATATTGCCAAGACAATGGCACTGACTGGGATGAGAGCATCCCCTTCTTTTTGTTTGTAGCATGCGACGCGGTACAGGAATCTCTAGGATTCAGCCCCGCCCAGCTTGTGTTTGGACACACTCCCCGTGGTCCTCTGCAAACACTGCATGACCAGTTTCTGTCGTTGCAGTCTTCTCCTGCGCAAAATGTGGTCGATTATGTGAGTCAGTTCCGTGAGCTATTGCACAGAGCTAATACTCTTGCTAAGCAAATACTAACTACAGCCCCAAACCTTATGAAGCGAAATTATGATCGTTCCACTATTGAACGTGACTTCAGTGTCGGAGACAAAGTGCTAGTGTTACTTCCTGTACCAGGTACGGCGTTGTCCGCCAAGTTTTCTGGGCCCTATGATGTACACAAATGACTCAGTGACACAAATTATGTGATAAACACTCCTGATTGGCGTAGGAAAACCCGTGTTTGTCACATTTATATGCTAAAACTTTACCATGTTAGAAAAAATGACCCAAACTCCCAGGGTACTGCTGTGGGTTTCAAACCGGACCCAGCAGGTGCAAAACGTCGGTCTGGAGTGGTAGTGGTAGTTGCAACTGACACCCTGTCTGTATCAGAAGTTGACGACTTGTGGCCACGTTGTCCCATCTACCCAGGTACTCGTCTCCCTAACTCAGAGGGATTGAGGCATCACCTACCTGCTTACCACATCTATCCCCTGCTCAAAGGCAGGATGTGATAGGTTTAGTTACTCAGTTTCCGAGTTTGTTCAGTGATGTACCAGGGAGAACCAAAGTTCTAAAACATGATGTTAAACTTACCAACCCAAGACCCATTAAGCAGCATGCTTACCGCGCAAATTCAATGAAGCATAATGTAATAAAAGGTGAAGTAGAGTACCTCCTTCAGCATGGCCTTGCCAAGCCTAGCTCTAGTCCATGGAGTTCACCATGTCTTATAGAAGGCAAGGCTGACAGTTCCCCAAGGTTTATCACAGACTTTAGAAAAGTTAATGCTGTCACTGTGCGTGATTCTTATCCTTTGCCACGGATGGAAGATTGCGTTGATACCCTTTGTACAGTTTGTGAGCAAACTAGATCTCTTAAAAGGGTACTGGCAAGTCCCTCTTACTGAGCGTGCTTCTGAGGTCTCAGCCTTTGTAACTCCTGAGGACTTTTTACAGTACAATGTAATGCCTTTTGTGTAACGCTCCAGCTACTTTCCAGAGGTTAGTTAACACAGTATTAGCCGGTGTTAAAAATTGTAATGCTTAACTAGATGATCT
>NW_015152331.1:72461-75953 GCF_000732505.1 Cyprinodon variegatus
TTTGTTCACTGTTTGCATCTCTTGTTATCAAACAAATTATAATTTCATAAGAACTTACCGGTTTCTGCCTATATGTTTATGACCCCACTTCCCTAGACCAACAGGGGGTCGTAACAGTAATATGATTTTCAGAAAACAAAGTCCAAGTACTGTCTTGATTTTGAGAGAGAACAGGCAACAATGGTTATCAACTTCTTTGATTTTCTGAAGGTAAAACTATTCCCATAATTGTCTGCTTTGATATAATGATATCTGTGTGAACACATCTATGGATGAACTTAATGAAACATACATAACACTTGAAGGACATGTAGAGTTACATAAATATAAATATCTTTATTTTATAATCATGGTTACAGCCTATGTTTGTATTATCATCTGTAATTTGACTATTGTCTATGTTATATGGATGCACAGAAACCTCCATGAGCCCATGTACATATTAATTGCAGCTTTGCTTCTGAATTCCCTTGTTTTCTGCACTAATATCTATCCAAAGCTGCTTTCAGATTTCTTATCTGAAAAGCAAATTGTATCATATTCATATTGTTATATTCAGTTTTTTCTTTTTTATTCTTTAAGTGGTTCTGAGTTTTGGTTACTGGCATTTATGGCTTATGATCGTTATGTATCTATATGTAAACCTTTACAATATGCAACAATAATGGGAAGAACAAGAGTGAGTATTTTCCTAAGTTTAGCTTGGATTGTGCCTGCTAGTGTGGTTGGGGTCCAGATAATATTGAGCTCTAATATAAAACTCTGTAAACTGAATTTGAATGGAATACTGTGTAACAATTCAATTTATAATATGTTCTGTGTGAGTTCAAAGGTGCACATTGTATTTGGTGCTCTGTCTGTAGCAGTGACTGCTGTGTTATCTTTGCTTTTCATAATTTTTTCTTACACCAGAATACTAATAATAGCCTTTCAGAGTTCTCAAGAAGTCAGAAAGAAAGCTGCTAAGACATGCACACCTCACTTGTTAGTTCTGATGAGTTTCTCTTGTTTATGTGCATTTGATGTAATCATAGTCCGTCTGGGATCAAACTTTACAAAAGTTGTTCGTCTAGTGATGACTTTACAGGCGATATTGTATCATCCTCTCTTTAATCCAATCATATATGGCTTGAAAGTGAAGGAAATATCCAAACAATTGAAAAGGTTGTTTCATCAAGCTGAGGCACTTTAGTTGTAAAGTTGATGCATTGAGATAAATATTATACTCCTTATATTATTTGTAAATTATTACTACAAAAAATATATTTTTTTATATTTATGCTAAAATATTATTGCAATTTCTTTATATTTAGGTTTTAAGATTTGAAATATGAAGTGTAAAGAAAAATAAACAAAAGAGTAAGGCGCGGGACAGTCAATCTCCTGTTATTTTTATTTATATGTACTGTATAATCTGATAGTTTTGTCAGATCTGTTTGTCAATTGACCAACTGACCAAACTAGAAAATGTATTAAGGCCAAAACAGGGCTAGAAATATTTTTTCTGAAAACAAGCTTGACACATACCATGTTTAAATGAGGCAGGTGAAATTCTGAGAAACAAAGGGCTTCATTGGGTTAAAACCAAAAACACAATGTGTGGGTGAACACACAACACATTTGCCAAAATGGTCGATGGTATAAATCTAACCCCCCACACCAAACAACAGGAGGGATGACTAAATGGAGGAAATGCTTTTTACTTATTAAAGAAGCATATAATATTTTAGAGATTCAGAGTAACAATACAGTTCCATAGAGCATGAAGAGAAAGAAGGATAACAGATAAATATGTATTGACAAATATGTTGCATTTGTAATGGACTCAGAATGGAAATATGGTCATATTTTTTGCTCATTGTGGATACTTGTTTTATGATCTTCTGTTTTCTGCTGTTTTTTTCCTTTCTTTGAACTTTATCAGTCTTTAGTTTGGTAGCTGATTTTTTAAACCGTGTCCATGTCTCCCATCATGTGCTGCACTTGCCTTAGATTTCCTAAAGTTTGTGATTGCTACATCTAAAAGTGTTTTAAATTTAAGTCCTATTTTTTCTTATAACATGTTGCAATTCTGCTTTTAATAAATGATAAAAACAAAGTGATCATGAAAATAAACGTTTATTTGATATAAGAATATGAAACAATATGTTTCAGAACAGGGGTGTCAAACTGGGTCCAGAAAGGGCCATGTTGCTGCAGGTTTTCTTTCCAACCAAACAATAGCACACCGGACTCCAGTCATCTCATCAAGTGAGTCCAATCTGAACATGATGACTTAATAAGATGAATTGAGTNATCGCACAAGAGTACAATCTGGACATACAGTATAAGAAAGGTTCTGCAAATGTTATGGCAGATGCTTTATCTAGACTTCATTCATGAAAAAAAGTTAAGTCTAGCCAAGTAAATTCACAAACTGGGGAGTTTGTGTTTATGGGGGGAGAGTGTTACGGCTGTCGCTGTGATGTTTGTGTTTCCCTTTTTTTCTTTATTTTTCCTATTTCTCACTTCTGCTAAGTAGGCTGCATGGCGCTGTGGAAAGACCCATCTACTTCCTGGTTTCTTGGGATCTGACTTCAGTCCCATCCATTGGTTCCCTCAGTTCCACTTCAACCAATGGCTCGTCAGCACCTGCAATCACCTCCTTCTCATAAGGAGACCTCACCTGTTGGTTGAGGCAGCTTTTCAAAACCAGTTGACTTGTGTGCCTCGTGTGAACCAGACATTGTTGGTTAGCTGCTGCTTGTGTCTTTAGTGGAGTAGCTCTCTTAAGTTTATGGTTACCCATTTGGGGTTTGTGTTTAGTAGCTTGTGTCAGTATATTTAGTTGTGTTTGGCTTATGTGCATCTTTACTAGCTTGAGGCTAGAAAGAGGCTGGAGGTAGGGCCAGAGTCTTCACTGATTCCAACACTGAGTTTTTCTTTGTTAGTTACATTGGGTATAGTGGGTGCTGTGCTGTCTGTGTTTTTAAGTAAGAATCCCCGTTGTTTAAATGTGTAGTTAGGCACGATCCTCCTTCTGAGGATCTCTTTTTTTTTAACTTTGTTATTTTCACAGCACCCTCAACCACCCCCCTTTGGTTTGTTCACTGTTTGCATCTCTTGTTATCAAACAAATTATAATTTCATAAGAACTTACCGGTTTCTGCCTATATGTTTATGACCCCACTTCCCTAGACCAACAGGGGGTCGTAACAGTAATATGATTTTCAGAAAACAAAGTCCAAGTACTGTCTTGATTTTGAGAGAGAACAGGCAACAATGGTTATCAACTTCTTTGATTTTCTGAAGGTAAAACTATTCCCATAATTGTCTGCTTTGATATAATGATATCTGTGTGAACACATCTATGGATGAACTTAATGAAACATACATAACACTTGAAGGACATGTAGAGTTACATAAATATAAATATCTTTATTTTATAATCATGGTTACAGCCTATGTTTGTATTATCATCTGTAATTTGACTATTGTCTATGTTATATGGAT
>NW_015152332.1:0-1090 GCF_000732505.1 Cyprinodon variegatus
TCAAATTGATTCAAAGTTTTCTATCTAAGGAAACCAGTTGATTGTATTGACTCATTGACTCAAATACAATCCCTCACACTAAGCATGCTTGTAGCAACAGTGGAGAGGAAAAACTCCCTTTTAGCAGGAAGAAACCTCCAGTTTTGTTTTCATGTGATTGACCAAATTCATGTCTAAAGTTGTAAGTAGAGCAGAAACTTTAATGTCAGGGCTTACCCTAAAACGGCGGTTTTCCAAGTTTGCGGCGCGTCTCCCCTAGGGGGCGCCAGAGCATTTTAGGGGAGGGGCGGTGCGAGGGAAAAAATAAATATGGATTTAGGACAAAGTTGGAACTGTGGGGTGTGCATGTGGAGCGGGGATCAGTGGAAATGTTTCCCATCTTAGAGGATGTTTTGGCCAGAGCGGGGCTGAAGGTGGAGTTTTTACAGCAGGCTGTCTGCGCGCATTTGGAGGGGATGCGCGAGCAGTTTGGAGAGTATTTTGGAGAGGAGACAATGACAAACCACTGGGTGAGAAACCCATTTTCCTTCCCCGCGACACACAAAGATGGACTTTCAGCAGGAGAGGAAGAGGCTCTGGCTGAGCTGAGCTGAGCTGTGACATGGACTTGAAACAGAGGATGAGTGACGTGTCACTTGCGCACTTTTGGCTGTCAGTAGGGACTGAATTTCCACAGCTCTCAATGAAGTTCTGATCAAAATGTTTTTGTTAAGATGTGAAAACACTGTTGGTATTTCAAACATTAAACTCAGAATCTCAGATGTAACGTTTGTTTGAGAAAACAGTTGAAAAGTGAGTTTGGGGTTGTTCTTATCACTCGAAAAATGAAAAAAAGGGCGTATTTGCCATACAGCAGCAGGCATAGTGCTCCCTGGAGGGGGGCTCACCCTTTCATACTTTGAAAACCCCTGCCCTAAAACATTCTGATGCATTTTTAGGATTATTTTCATGGTTAAACATGCATTTCACACCCAAACTGAGACACCCTGAACTTAAAGACCTTTTAAAGGCTCATCAAAATGTTCGTCAATTCATCTAGAACTTAGAAATTCATCTAGAACTTAGAAGTCAGTTTACATTTCCACAGAAA
>NW_015152332.1:1408-3188 GCF_000732505.1 Cyprinodon variegatus
TTGTACCGTAGCCGTAGCCGTTTTATAAGATTATTAGGGCATTATCAGCCATCTAAGGATTGTTTTCTACCGTGAATTAACCTTGAATCACTCCTGTAACGGAATAACCCTGTGGAACTAAATAAATGTTCGTCTGACGTTCTTTACAACGGAGTACTGTGGAGTTATTCACGGCTAACACCTAGCCGCTACGGCGCGAGTAGCATCAACAACGTCTCCTTTACCTTCGGCCCTCACAAGGCTAAAGTGATGCCTTTGGATCACAGAGAGCTTTCTGCTCTGAAATCTGTCAGTGGTTCCAGAAACATTTGGCCCAGGGCTGTTTCTGAAGGTGGGAGAAGTGAGAACTCAGAATAACAACAGGTGCAAAGAATAGAAAGTCTGAGCTCAGAAGAAACAACCTTAAGGCCGAACCAACCCAGCAAGCACACACATTTGGGGCCCAAACGGGGCATAGCAGGGCTAATATTAGGGGCCCATTTGGGAAACCCAACTGGTACCCAACAAATTTTGTCCTCAGTTTCCATGGTGGCATAAAGTGTGTTTGCCCAGATGGGTTTATAATGGGCCTTGGATGGGCCCCGTATTGTGCCTAGCCAGCGATCACATGTGGGAGCTAAATGGGTAAAAGTGGGTTTAATATGTGGGGCCTGCTGGGGCTACCCACCTGGTACCCAGCTGTTTTTGTCCTCAGTTTCCATGGTTGCCCCAAGTGTGTTTGCCCAGATGGGTTTGTGATGGGCATTGAATGGCTTATATCCTTACAAAGGGGTTTAGATGGGTGGAACCAAGTCTGATATTTCGGGCCCACTTGGATTCCCCACCTGGGACCAGGCTATTTTTTTATCGTTTTTTAATTGTGACCTCCATTCCCCAAATGTGCATATGATGGGATTTGGATGGACCTCATGTTAAAACCTACTTAATTCAAAAGGTGGATCGATAGTTTTTTCCACCATGGGTACAAAATATCCACAATTTCCTCAAGAGTGGACCACAAACACCAATTCTTATGCATTTTTTGAAGGGCTATCCATTCTTCAATATTTAGCAAAGCCTAGGGTAAAAGTCCTAATTTGATAAAACTATTGTGATTTAAATAACTTCTTTTATTAAGAATGCTTAATATACAATTTTAAAACAGTAGGCTTCTTTTATGAAACAATATATTTTGTTTAGAGAAAATGTTGACAAAAGATCAAAGGAATGCAAAAGTATTCTGTATGAGCTTTTTTAATAAAGAAACAGCAAATCACTCATCACTCATCTTCTGATCTATTGGTCCTGGAAAAACAAACAAAACAATCAGCCTGTGAAAAATAACTGCTCTTGCTACTGGAATATAGTATTTCGGGCTCCAGGATACTCGACTTTCGCATCAAATGTCTACTTAAAGCTGCAGTTGGTAACTTTTTTAAAACTTGTTTGTTACATATTAAAAACTGTCACCATCTGTGGCTGAATAGCACCAGAGGGATCTCTAAAATTTAAAAACTCCTCTGCCTCGATTTTGGCAACACCATTTATAACCAAATCAAAATCTTAACAGTGAATCAATGTAGTCAGTATCAGTGATCAGCAGCATAAAACCTACAGTCGTGCTCAAGATTACAAACACCCTCCAATTAAAGAAAATGCTAAATTCACAGCAGCAATTAGAACACAAAATTGAAAAAAGTTATAATAAATATAACTTTACAAAATCAGAATGTAGTGAAACAAAATATTGCTTTTAAATTGTGGTTGTAATTAATGGTTAATAAAAATCAAAGAAGTAAAA
>NW_015152332.1:5019-10699 GCF_000732505.1 Cyprinodon variegatus
AGATATATTGGAATGTTCTGAAATAAATAAGTAAATCTTGGGAGGGAAACCATTTTAATTGTATTAATCCGACCAATAAGTGACAGAGGCAGTATTCTCCATTTTTCTATATTCTCTTTTAAGGAGTTTAGTCTAGCAGTAAAATTATACTTAAAAAGAGAATTTGGATTTTTTGTTATTCTGATACCTAGATATTTAACTTTATCTGAAATGTTGAACTGAATTGAGGATAGAAACGCGGGATCTAAATCTGCTGAGAGAATCATGAGATCACTCTTTTGCCAGTTTATAGTGTAGCCAGAGACGGCACCAAAACCATTTATTACATCCAATAGTGTAGGGATTGAGAGCTCAGGATCCGATAAGAAAATGGCAATATCATCAGCGTATAACGATATTTTATGATCAACTCCTCCAATTGTTATGGGTTTAATATCTGGGTTTTCTCGGATACTGATGGCTAGGGGTTCGATGGCAAGGGCAAATAACAGTGGCGAGAGTGAGCACCCCTGCCGTGTGCCTCTTTCCAATAAAAATTGAGTAGATCTATCTTGGTTGGTGACAACTGAGGCGGTCGGGTACATATAAACTAAGTGTACCCAGGAAATAAAGGGTTCCCCCAACCCAAATCTTTCAAGAACCTTGAACATAAACCCCCATTCAACTTGATCAAACGCCTTTTCGGCATCTAAATATAGTATAATTTGTTTAGAACTTGCTGGAAATTTGTGATATGTGATGTTTAGCACTCTTCTTGTATTAAAAAAAGAATGTCTGTTAGGGATAAACCCTGTTTGATCTTTGTGTATAATTGATTCAATACAAGAATTTAGTCTGTTGGCCAGAATTTTTGTAAAAATCTTACAGTCTAGATTCAACATAGATATAGGGCGATATGATGCAGGGTTTGTGTCGTCTCTATCTGGTTTGAGTATAAGGGCAATGCTTGCATCATATAAACTGGGCGGAAGCGTTTTTGTAGCCATTGAGTGAAGCAGCATCCTATGCAAGAGTGGAGATATTTGTCCAACAAACTTGTTATAAAATTCAGCTCCAAACCCATCAGGACCTGGGGCTTTCCCAGAGGCGAACGATTTAACAGAATCAGAGATCTCTTTCATGGTCAGTGGTTGGTTTAAGACCTTTCGAGTAGGACTCTCAAGCCTTGGGATGGGGACTCCCTCTAGCCAGGAATCTATGTTCCCCTGTGCTTTTGTTCTGTATAATTCCTTGTAAAATTCTGTAAAACATTTGTTTATAGATTTTGGAGTAGTAAATATTTCACGTGTATTGGACCTAATTTTGTGTATTCCTCACTGTTCTGTTGGCCTCTTAGTTGTCGAGATACAGTAGGAGAGTATGTGGCTTGTCTCCAAGCTCAAAATAATGCACTCGTAACTGAGAAATTTGGTAACTTACTTGCTTTGTCAAAATGGTATTGTATTCATATTTAAGAGTAAGAATTTCTTGCAGTGTAAAACTATTCATATTTTTTTTATACTGTATTTCTAATTCCGATATCTTGTCATTAGTCTCCTTCAGTCTCGAGTTTCTAATTTTTCTTTGCGATGCCTCATATGAAATAACGTGTCCCCTCATGACTACTTTAAATGTTTCCCATAAATTCGAATCTGATGTATCTAAAGTGTCATTAGTGTTTAGAAAATCATCTATTTTCTGTGACAAGTATTTACAAAAATTTATATCATTAAGCAAGTATGGTTGTAATCTCCATGTTGAGCTTTGTTTTGGAATATTAAAATCAATATTTATACTCGTGGGCGCATGATCTGAGATCAAAATATTATGATATTTACTATCAATAACATTTGGTAAAAGTTTGGAGTCCAACAGAAAAAAGTCAATACGCGAGTAAGAATTATGCAATTTGGAAAAGTAAGAGTAGTCTCTCTCTCTTGGATGTTTTAATCGCCAAATGTCTACTAGGTTAACAGATGAAATTAAGTTATTCAAGGTTACTGAAGCATTTGATGGTACAGGTTGTCTTCTGGATGATCTGTCCATATGCCAATCCAAAACCAAATTATAGTCCCCCGCAATGATTAAATTAGTATTTATCAAATCTGGTATATTACCAAAAGTTTTACGAAAAAATCCTGCATCATCTACATTTGGACCATATATATTTACTAGAGTGACATGTTGAGAATACAACTCCCCAATAACAATCAAAAACCTACCATTAGGATCATTTATTGTGTTTATGTGATGAAAGGGGATATTTTTTTTTATTATTATGGCTACTCCTCGTGCTTTGCTAGAAAAAGTTGATTGATATACCTGTCCTGCCCAATTACATTTCAAAAGTGTCTGATCACGAGGCCTGATATGAGTTTCCTGTAAAAAGGAAATATCAGACTTAAGAGATTTTAAATGTGAAAAAACTTTAGCTCTCTTAACATGGTTACCCATACCTCTGATATTCCAGCTAACCATTTTGAACCCCTCATCATTCTTGTTATCCCTTGTCATCAAAAACTTTAGGGGTCATTTTCTGCAGAGCGGACAAATTTAGTACTCCATAAAAATACAGATAACAAAAAAAAAACTGAAAAAGACACACATAAAAACCTATCCTCCCTTCTACCCTACTTTCCCAAACAAAGTAGAGGAAACAAACCCAACCTAACATCTATCTAAGGGGGTAACCTCTAACAGTGTATGTGGCAATTATACCATTTAGCTTTATGTAAAAAAAAAAGTGCTTAATCTACATCTAACATTACCTGATATCCCTTTCCAACGTGCTTATGCAAATGTAAACTGAATAGCACAGTTAAGGTGTAAACCTGAATTGGTATTGTTCTACTTCGGAGCTCTCTTCAGTTATTCTCTTCAGTCATGATGCCTCTCACGAAAGCGTTGGCTTCTTCAGGGGAGTTGAACGTGTGTATTACGTTGCCATGGGTAACGCGTAGCCGAGCTGGATAGATGAACCCCGTTCTGTGGCCCGCATCTTTAATCTTTTTCCTCGCGTCCTCGTAGAGTTGACGACGTTTCACAATCTCTGCTGGGAAGTCAGGGAAAATGTGGATACGTTGGCCCTGATACATCAGTGGAGAGTGTTTAGCGGCTAGTTGCATGATGCGTTCCTTGACTCGGTAGTTGTGAATCCTTGCTATCATAATACGGGGCCTTTTAGCATCCAATGGCCGGCTTCCTAGCCTATGCGCCCGATCCACTTCAACAGGCTGTGGGAAGTGTTCGTGTCCGAAAAGTAACGACAGCAATCTCGAGACAAATTCAGTTGGTTTCCCAGCTTCGACATTCTCCGGCAGATTCACAAGCTTTATGTTCTGACGTCTGGAGAGGGCCTCTAAGTCAATAACTTTCTCATGCAAGGCCTTATTAGCTTCCTCCAGCCTCGACACTAGTTGCTCCACTTTTGCCAACCTGCAGTCATGTTCGCTGGAAGCACTTTCCAAGGCGCACAGGGATTCTCCATGTTCTCTCAGGGTGGTTTGGTTCTCTTCCAAAGCAGTTTGTATTGAGTTAAAACGTTCGTCCATTTTGCGACTCATTTCTCCGATAGCGGAGAGGATAGCCGCGGTGTCTGCTGAGGCGTTAGCAGTTAGCTCATTTAGCATGTCGCCGTCCTGCTCTTTCTCTTCAGATTTTTTCATTGTCCCTTGCTTTTTTGGACCCATTTCCAGATATAGTCACCCACCAAGCGAATAAATTGTGTTTTCCGCTAGGTGTTTATGGTGTCAAAGTATTTTGTAAAGTAAAGACTCGATTTATCGGAGGAGCGCACTGAAAACACGTCTACCTTCTCATGTGCAGAAGACAAATGCATGCAACCAATAGACCTACCATAACAATTTACTTCAACTGCTAAAAAGCAAAAACTTTCCTTTTCAGCCTGGCCGGGCCCACCTTGACATAGCCCTGAGCCCCAGCCGTCCCCTCCCCAGCCCTTGCCATTCGGTTTCCTCCTCTATCCCTTGCACCAATAAGCCACTTGGATGCTGCCTTTTCTGCCTCTTTTCTTGTGATCTGGCTGGTGAGAGCATTTCTTTTCAAACTGCCTGCAAACAAATATTGAGCAAAGAACAGGAGACTATACTGTATTCCACACTACAAAAAGTAAACTAAATGCCAATAAGTAACTTAAGTACAACATTAATTCAATATTCTGAAAGTAAGAGTATTTTGCCTTAATTTGGTAAATAAGATAACCTGTTAATGGAATGAGCATTTTTAAAATAAGATAATTATATATTACTAAGATAACAGAGTTGCTTTTTCTTTTAACTTACATCACCTTATTCCATAAGCAAAATTACATACTTTGTGTCATGATGGGATTCAGGTTTTTAACCCACATGCAGAACACAACGGAGGCAGATGAAAAGTTTGACTGTTTATTGAAATAAACACAAAGTTATATGAGATATGCAGAGAAACAGATCCGGGACTGTTCACACAGGGTTCTGTGTAGAGAGGGACAGTTAGGTTAGCCAGGATGCGGGAGATCGTTGCCAGAGGAATTGTGCAGGTTTGTACCTGTGACGTGATTCAGACTAAGCAGCTGAGGGAGGGAACCAGGTGGGTCCAGAGGCTTGAAGTTGGCAGAGGGCTAAGCAACGGCAGGGCTCGACTTCAGACTTATCACTGTTCAGATCCAGAGTTTTCTTCCGATACTCTTCTTGAGAGCGGGCAGGCAGGTTCAAACAGTTAGATTCTTCAGGTGAGCTCCTGAGAGCCGGCAGGCAGATTTCAGCAGATGAAACTCTTCCAGAGTTCCAGGGTTCAGTCAGGTTTCTTACTAGGAGGCAGAGAAAAAAACTGATCAAGTTCAAGTTTCAGGGGAGTCAGAGAATCAAGTTGGCTCAGGCTTCGCTAACCATAACTGGCTTAACACTCTGGCGCCGGAGTGTAGTCCTGCCGCTGCTTATATGCTGGTCTCCTGATGACTGATGGATCACAGGTGTGATCGTCAGCTCAGCTCCAGGAGACCTAGAGGCGCCCTCTGCTGGAGGAAGGTGGACAGATCTCCAGATCCCAACACTTTGCTGCTCAAATCAGAGTAAAATATACTTCAGGACAAACAGACATATTTCAGTTTTTGCAGTACACAGCTGGATCCAATGACAGGGCTTTAGTTAAACTTTATTACTTATATTTAAAATGCAGGTTTTGAACACAATTATTGCACTCCAAGGAGTCCTTTGCAATATGAATACTCTGCACACTAATATTGTAATGCATTTCTATTTTATATTGTTTTAATGTGTCCTATGTTTTCTATGTCTTTGTACAGTGACCTTGGGTGTTTTGATAAGACACTTTTAAATAAAATGTATTTTATTATATATTATGCAGCCTTACTCTGTACATAAAAGAAAATTTTTATTCTCAACAAAGCCTGGTGTAAATAAAAGCATGTCATTCAAAGATTGTTAACTTCTGCTCATCTAATGTAAACAGTGTAATTTGAGTATTTCTTTTAATCTAAAAATATTTAAAAAATGAAAAACTTTTGTGCATGTAAACTTAGCTAATAGTGAAATTGTGTGGAATTATGACTACAGTTTGAGTGAGAATCTATCCTTTAAACATCCAGATTTTGTAAAACATAATTCATAAGCTTATACTATAGCACTTCAAAAATCTTAAAGGAATAGTACACCCAGAACATGATTAGCCTTCATTTTCT
>NW_015152332.1:11134-24928 GCF_000732505.1 Cyprinodon variegatus
CTTTCGTTGTTTCTTTCTTTGCACAGGTAAACAGCACATTTCTTCTTCTACGCTTGCATTATCGGCAGAGCAGACGCTGAATGCGCAGTTTCATCTGGTTTGGTCTGCCGTGGTTTCCGTAGACTGTTTACATTAGATGAGCAGAAGGTAACAATCTTTGAATGTAAATGCAATAGGTAGCATTTACAGAAATAATAAAAAATATATCAACTTTTGTTCATCTCTATCCACTCCTTCATTCCACTGAAAATGTTTGAATAAACAGCAACTCTCCTTGATTATACACACCGGTATGAAATCACAGACTAAGTGTCTGAATAAAAAAAGAAAACAAATGTAGGCACAGAATAATTCATATTTACCACTTCTTTCAGGAAGACAGGATCTAATAACTTTGCTCCGGTGCTTCCACATCTTGGGATGTCTGGAGGGGAAACTGAGCACCCTCGGGGAACACAGCAGCAACTGGTCCATGGCGTTGTTTCAGAAGAGACTGTAGCATTCGACTGTGAACCCTCTGAGTGTCTTTGATGTTCTGCAAAAGGGTTACGTGTTCTAACGTACAACGTTAGAACACGTACAAACATGTTGGAATTCATGTCCTGTACAAGTTGTTGTGGATTTGGTTGTGTAACCACAGGGGAAGGCCTTGTGGGTGTTGGTGGCTGAACAAATGGATGGGTGACATTCGGGTGGGGAGTTATCCTTGAAGATCTCTCCTCTGCTGATGACAGTGTTGAGGTTTCTTGTTGTTCTGCAGTATCGTCCCACTCATCTGAGCTGGACAGAACCACTGGCCTTTAAATAAATGAGAAAATTATTTAAAAACCATGAGATTTTGAATGCATTTAGGCACTGCTTATAGGTATACAGATAATTTAGGTCTGACAGACACTGTGGATGAGATAGGTAGTTTGAAACAAAACCAGAAAAGCAACACTGGGCTACATCTGGTTTGTAGAAATTATTTACTACAGCTACAAAGGCGAAAAACTTAAATCTGATGTTAGTGTTTTGTTTTTTATAATATTCATAATACAATGTTTGTTTTAGGTGCTTTGAAAAAGGAAATATTTACCTCCTCTTTCACTTTCTTTTCCCAATCTCCCTCCAGAATCTGACTCAGTCTGTAGATCAGATGTTGTGTCAGACTTCTGCCGTTTCATTCTGGCACTTTCATAGCTCTCTGTAAAAGAATAACATACAATACAAAACAGAATGTTGTCTGTAATTACAGCAACATTTCTTCTTCTACCTTTAATGAAAAAATATTTGAAGATAATGAGGCTTCTCACCAGCTTTCCCCAAGATGCGAACTCTGTACTGTGGCCAGTCTGTATTTGGAGAGATTTCATCCCTTACCACCTTGTTGATATTTACTCTCCCTGGTGGCCAGAAACAAGAGACTTCTGCTGATCCTGTAAACCACTTGCAAGGAACAATGGATACACCCCCACCATCCAGAAAATCAACAGCAGCAAATGGCATGCTGGAGGGAAAGAAAAAGAAACATCTAGAACAGCAGTGGCAAAACTACAAATCCAGACTTCAGTGGCAACAGCACCATTTTTGTTTCAACTCATCAACTGATACAACATTCATGTTTTTAGACAAATGTGAAACAAAGTAAATGCCAAGGCATGTTGAGTCCAATGGGTAGGTGAAAAAAGCATTACAGTTTTCAAAGACCTGACAGAGTGCTTTGACAGCTTGACCATCCTGTAAAATATTTGTCACAATAAGAATTCTTCCTCCTACATTGAAGCAGTTATCACCCTTGGAACAACACACCAATATCTGTCCATCAGTGTATTTCCTGAACTGCTTACAAGTTCCAAGATCAGTTGTTATTGGTCCAGAGTTATGAGGCTGTTCAAAAGGAGAGGAAACAGAAATATTTTCTTCTTTTTTTTTGTGAAAATCTTTGTCTTTCATAGATGCGTTTGACAATTTGTTCCACAGGTTTCTTAGGTTTCTGCACAGTTTATTTCAGTTTTTCCAGGAAGGATTCAAATGGGAAGCAGGAAATGCTGTCCAAGGGGCCAAACTTTCGTGCATCTTGAGAAAGGTGTATTAAAGAATGTACATTTTAGCCAACAAGTTCAAGACCATAAATTAAACCTTAAAGTCTTTCACAAACAGCTTCAAAATATCCTCTACATAATCACAGTTATTAATACACAGATTCGGACTTAGAATTATTCTTATAGATACAGATAAAAGCATAAAGTGTCTATACATCTGGCTTGGTATTTTATTAAATAGAACTACTGGACCTGTGTAAAGTAGAAATTGCCTCAGTTCAGTTGCTTTCCACATGCTAATTTCAAGGAGAGACCTTGGTTTCCGTGCAAAACTTTTAGGCAAGTATTGCCTGACAGAAATCATAAATGCTGATATCATTGTAAGAATCTGCATAGACTGTCTGCATCTTCTTGGACCCTTTAGCCAAAGATAGATGAGCTTGCGCATTACCCCCAGACACACAAGGTGCATGTAGTCCAGCACAAAACCTGATACTAACTAAACGCCTAACTCATTCAAAGGTGACACGCCAACCTGGTGTTCTTTGTAGGCCATAGCACAAAAAGTCTCATCAGTCCTTTGCTCAGCAGAACCTTTAGGAAAACACAGTCTTTGATTGATATATACACCTTTTTGAGTGCAACGCTCACATGCATAATAGCCAGTGTGTCCCTTAACACATTTAAGAAAAGCACGATCTGGAGCATCACAAATGAATGCATCTGGAGCAGCAACAGTGAAATGAACACCATTATACTGAATCCCCTCTTGCATCATTGTCCGTAGATCTTGTATGAACTCCTTCAGGTACTCCTGAACATTAGAGGGTTTAGTCATACCAGAGTAAAGGCCAAACAATAGCACACTAGACACCAGTCATCTCATCAAGTCAGTCCTGTCTTAACATGGTGACTTGATGAGATGAACAGAGTCTGGTGTGCTATTGCTTGGTTGGAAAGAAAATCTGCACCCACATGGCCCTTTCTGGAACCAGTTTGACACCCCTGCCCTACAGCGTAGAGGTGTAGGGAGACAGGGGATCAGACGAAGTGGAGACGCTTTGTCCGATCCTTACCATATTCGGTGTGTGCCATCCTCCCTTAAGCCCCTACAAAATGCAGAATAGCCCATCTCTTTAAGACCTTCCCCCAGCTACTCCCGGTTAGCTACATACTATCCATTAGCCGTCATTTGGGGCATGTTTAGAATTTCTCAGGGATGAAGCCTACCAGGTTTGATACAAATCAAAGCATCATCCTTGCTTTAAACATGGCTGGGCTGTGGTTCAGGTCTGCTTCTGTTCTTTTATAGAACCTTCACTTTGCTGGTAACTCCAACCGCAACTAGATGGTGCTGTTGCACCGGATCTCCTCATAGAACAGCTTCATGTTCAAAGACAAACCATCAGTAATGATTCAAACCTACATTTCTTTTCTAACTTTTTGATTCTCATGAAATCAGTCACTATGAAAGAAAGTTAAAGACAGATTACGATGATGGTGATGATGATGATGATGTCAAACCTCTGTATCGTTCTGCGTCTGTCCAACAATCCGACTAAAGTATTGAATGAATCTTTCTCCCTGGATGACGTCTCCATCAGATCATCTGCAGTATCAAATGTTCTCCTCTCCAGAGATGCTGTGATGCTCTCGATGAATATGGTTCAGCTCAGACCAAAAATGTATTCCTTTATCGACCAATCCCTTAGAGTTCAAAGAAGACCACATGTTGCCTTAACTGGGTTTCACCATATGGCCCATTCACATATTTAATGCGTAATTTAAAAGAAAATGTGACGAACTTGAGAGGACCGCGGCGACCAGCAAAGCTCCGAAGCTGACGGCAGCCAGGTCTAACCACAGCCCATCTGCAGCAGCCCTCTCTCGGCATAGCCGTGTGTGAAGCGTGTTGGTTAGCATTTTACTACATCGGTCAAATCTACAGGAGGAGAGTCTGATGTCGAGTCTGAAGTCATTAGAACTTGAGTAGGGACTTTGCCAAACTTTGCCAAATACAACAAAAAATCGCCATCATAGCCTGGCTATAGACCTGGCTGCCGTCAGCTTCGGAGCTCCGCTGGTTGCCGCGGTCCTCCCAAGTTCGTCACATTTTCTTTTAAATTACGCATTAAATCTGTGAATGGGCCATATGGTGATGCTTAAAAGTATAAGGTTCTCGCCTCAAATGATCTTAAAACATACTTTAATTGAACAACAGCAACAGAAAAGAGAACATTTAACTTAGTACTCTGAGCTCTTTGAGTTAAGAAGATGGGCCGCCAAGCCAACCAATGAGCAGAAGTTGACTCTCTAGGACACACCCCCTCCTCATTTGCATAATGCGGCAGAAATGCATAGAGAAATGTAAAAAGGGCAGAGAGAAATGTAAAAAGGGCAGAGAGAAATGTAAAAAGGGCAGAGAGAAATGTAAAAAGGGCAGAGAGAAATGTAAAAAGGGCAGAGAGAAATGTAAAAAGGGCAGAGAGAAATGTAAAAAGGGCAGAGAGAAATGTAAAAAGGGCAGAGAGAAATAAACAGCGGCCAAGAAATAACTAAGGTAAACAAAATACAAAGGAAGAATAAAACAGACAAAAATATTATAACATGCACATAAATAAATACTTAAAAATATAAGTAATTAAAAAATAAAGTTGAAGATTATAAAGGACAGAAAAATAAATAAGGTAAATATTAAAAAGGCAAATAAATAAAGAAGCTAATTAAGAGTTATATACATTTATGTCTTACTTTTTTGTTGGCAATTAATTGTATGCTTATACATTTATTGAGCATTTATTTATTTCTGTATTTATTTTTAAATATGGCAGAGTTGGTCCTCCATAGTATAGTGCTTTTCTTTTAAATAATCTCCGATACTAAAATCTTACTGTTTGTCATTTTTCTAAACTGAAGTATTGAATGAACTGAAAAGGCGAGAACAGACAAAATAGAATTATTTCTCTAAGTTGTTCTTTCTTTCACATAGGGAGCTTTGCAATATAAATGAGTCTGTTGGTGAATGGACAATATAAATAGGCTCTCCCTTGCCTTGTTGGAAAAGCATGGTTATGACCTGTTCTCAGCTCAAGAACTAGGACCTGTATGATATCTGGTTGTTCAATAGGTCTGCCTGAATAAAAGATTTAGATATGACTTATCAACAGTGTGTGAAATACCTGTCAATATTTGGGGGGGTCCCCATCTCCCGATTGTTGCGCAATACCGATCTAAATTTTCTCAATATGCAGTAGGCCTATAACATTTCAAAGTCAAAGTCAGCTCTAATGTCAATTCTTCAGATTCACCAGACATACAAGGACTCGAGATGACGTTCGTTTCTTATTCACCAACAGTGAAACAGATAAAGTGCACGGGCACAAGAGATAAGATCAGTTCCTAATACTCAAATTTAAACATTCAGTTTCACAATAAAATATAAAACGTACAATAATATAAAATATGCAATACTTATGCTAGTGCAAACAGGCAGATGGTAATGGCAGCAGAAAATTATGTAAGATATACATTTGTAACAGTAACAGTGCAAAAGAACAGTAAATAAATATAGTATTAATAGTAGTGCAGGAGTAAGTTTGTCCAGAGTGATTTTTTTTTGAGGGGGGCTCAGCTTCCTGACAGCATGGTGGATGAAGCTTTCTGTGAATCTTTTGGAGCGGGCAAGAGCCTGAATAGAGAGTCAGTCTATGAAAACACACACGCACAAAAAGTGTCTGTCTCTCTGTCTCTCTGTCTGTCTCTCTCTTTCATGCACGCACATGTCCTGCTTTAATCCAGTTTCTGACGAATGGAAATGGGTCGAATTTGTCCAGAGGAGGTCCGTTGAGGTCCACAAACAGGAGTGGAGAACTGCTGTCTTCACGCAATCTGTTCTGCGTTGCCCGTGTTATTAACCGCGGAAAAGCACATGGCTAATTTGCATACGCGAACAGGATTGGCTGGCTCAACTTCGCAAAAAACAGAGCATATTTGTGAATAAAGGTTTTGAATTTTAATACTGGACAAGTTGAGCTTAAAAACATTTTAGTGATCATTAGCGACAAAAAAATATTTTATGTCCTCACTCTTAACATAGCAGGTAGATAACCATCATTTCCAATAACCACACCATAAGCCTTTTCTTTGAATTTATTGGCTGGTATGGATGGATGGATGAATGAATGGTAAAACTGCAACAAAGAAATAATGTGCATGTCTTTGTGTAAACAGGCACAATTCCAAATAAACAGGCACAATTCTCCGAAATAATAAACTCAACATATTCCCTGAATATGTACAGAAACACATAATGACACAAACAACATGTTAACATTCACTCAGTGCTTCCCTGGCTTTCTACTGATCTTGGGATACTGCTCCTGGGATTAGTTGGAAGATAAAGATGCAATGTCTCCTCTTTTTGTAGCTTCTCCTCTTTTGGGCATCAGCTCCCTCTTTGTTTTAACAGCTTCTGCATTATCCTCATTGATGTAGTTGTTTGTTCCTCTGAAGGTTTCGCTGCTCTGCATTTTGTCAGATTTGTATGTAAATCTTTGCTCTCTGACCACAATTGGTTGTGGATTCTCTCCTTAGGGTTTTCCTACGCTATGAATCCTCTGCATCTTTTCAATCAGAAGCTCTTTCCCTTTTGTCTCTATATCCATCCATGTTTCCATGGTGATTCAACCACACCTTCAATCACAATATTTTTTTGTAAAACTTTAAATAGGTCTATCTGTTATGAGTTACAGCTTTCAGAGTCCAACAAAGGAGAAGGTATTTCTACAATGAAGGAAGAGACGGTTTAAAGCATGACTCAGCAGAAACTAGTCATCCTCAGCATTTAGTTCTGTGAAGTGGGCTCCACCTCATTAGTTCTGTCTGCTTCATCACTTCAGACTCCTCCCCTATTTAGAGGAAACCAATGATCCAGAACCAAAGCGCTCCAATAATCGGCTGCACCATCCAACCCCAGAACCAAACATTTCTCAGAGATCAGGAGCTGCTGTAGTCGTCCTATTAAAGCTGCTAGAGAAGAGAGGCAGTGTAGCCGTCTTTCTGATGGGAATTTAGTTTCCAGTCTGAAGGAAGCAAACAGCATGAAGCTCATTAGGAGAAGACTTGTTATAGAAGATCTAGCAAAGAGCAGATGCTCCAGCAGCATGGAAAGCTTCAAGGAAAAAGGGACGTTAACAGTTGGAGCGAGCAGATCTTCTTCATAGATACATCTACTAGTGGGAACAGAGGCTGGCCCTGCAGAGAAACATTCTTCATTGAATCCTGACATTGATATAGTTGCTTTTCCTTCTAAATAAAGGTCTCAGTCTTTAGAACAACTGCTGCTTTTTCCTGCTCTGTGAGCCCAGTCTGAGCATCACTGTTGGCTGTTTCTCTGTTTGCCACTAAATGCAGAGCAATATTCAGGCTGCAGCTGGAATCAGGAGAAACAGGAGAGCTTCTCTCCCAGTTTCAGACCAAGGAGTTTTCCAGCATCAGCAGGTGTGTCAGGCCCAGGTGTTGAGCTCACAGGAGCTGCTCTCATCATTTAGAAGATAGGAGACTTCCATGGAGAACATCTGAGAAATGGAGCTGCCCTGCTCTCCTGTGATCCCTAGCATCCCTAGCAGACTGCTGGGTCTGCCTAGGTGGAAGATGATATTTGTTGCACTAAATAACTAAGGAGCATGTTTTACCCAATAGTTTATCTGATTCTTCTCTGAGGCAGATGGAGGAAAATGCATTTGTTAGTGACTCTTTTAGATCACAGCCTGATTTTTCTTTTCACCAACAGGTTTACATTTTTCTACCTTTACCAAGAAGCCCATTTCAGTCCTGTCTCTGGTTAAAGCTACTATTTAAGTCTCCACCCTTTATTCTGCTGTTTTTATTCCTGTAACAAAGGTCGTTTTTCTAAATCAATGAAATACTTTAAAAAGTACAGACCAATCACTTTAAGATGTCAGTAAATTTTTGTCTTCATCTTTAAATCTCCTGGATCCTCAGCGAGTTCTGACCAATCAGAGCTAACCTTCTAGTGTCGGCATCACATGGAGGAATGAAACCTGGAAAGTTCCAGCAGGAAATAAACTCCCACAGAAATGAGAATGTTTCCCTTAGAGCGCATCTCAAAAAGCTTTTAAAACTAAACGGTCGGATAGATTTCATATAGAAACTTCACCAAATAGCAGGATCAAAAACAAGAAGATCACAGGTATTCCTGCTTGGGTTTCTAATCATCAGAGTAAACAACAAGTAGCTGCTTTGCCTCTTTTTTATCACTGGACCATTGGGACTTTTTCCCCTCTCCAAGGTCTGCAGCTGTAAAGTCAGTGTGAGCTGCTTTTCTAACTATTTCTCAGTTTTCTCTTCTGCTGGGGATTCCAGAGGACGTCTGACCAGCAGAACAGATTCCCCTCGTCTCTCATCTAGTTTATTAAATGCAGCAACATTGGAAAAAGAAAAAACCTCTTTGATTAGAGAATCTTCCTGGGATTTCCGGGTTTGAATGTCACCATGATGGCCGTGCTGTGAGGGCTCCCGAGAGAAATCTAAGAAATTGAAAACACAACCCCACTAAAGAACCAGGGAGAGCGAAATACGTCAAAACCGATGCTTTGTGGTGCAAAAAAAGGCCATTTAAAGCCATGGAAATATTGCTCACATTTCGGCTAATGCTAACTGCTATTTATCTTGAACCTCTGCTTTGAAGAAGTACGGCTGCTCCCTTTGATTTGAGCTAAACAAAAAAAAAGTAGGGACATGGCTGAATGGGAGACGGTGTTGAGGGAATTAAGGGGCTTCCGACAGGAAAATAATGTGCATCTGGGGGAAATTAAAGATGACATACAAAATATGAAAGCCAGACTAGACAAGGCGGAGGGTTGGATTGAGAAAAGCGGAGGAGAGGATTTCAATCATGCAGGACGCCGTCGCTGAAATAAAAATGCTACAGATAAAGATTGAGGATAAACTAATGGAACTAGAGAGCCATACATGAAGAGAGAACATACGCATTAATTTCGTACCCGAGTCGGCAGAACGGGACTCGGCATCAATGGGTGATTTTGTGGAGAAGCTGCTACGTGATACGTCCACATACACATTGAACAAGCACACCGCTCTCTAGGCGCTCCACCCCCAAGCGACACTCCACCACAATCTATTATTGCGAAATTCCTCAGTTTTAAAACCAAAGAACTACTGTTTTGCAAGGCATGGCAGACAAAAGGTTTTACGTGGAAAAGCAGGGAAGTGAGCTTGGATCATCACTATCCCCCTATGATTTAAAAAAAAACCCTGAAAAGAATAAGCAGACGTGCGCAGGATCCTGAGGGAGCAACGGATCCCTTTTCAGACCATATTTCCAGCCCAGCTGAGGGTGAAATATGCCAATGAAACAAAGATTTACAACATGGTGGTGGAAGCTACCGAAGACATGTCCAGTAGAGGCTACGCTGTGCGGGTCGTTAAGTCACCAGAAACGGTCTTAGAACAACTGAAGCAGCTGACATGGAGCTGGGTACACAGAGGAGCTGGGAGTGGTGCAGCAACCACGAGGCAAGACGCCGCAGCCGGATACAAAGAAAAACTCAGAGAACATCACGCATGCCCACGGAAAATTGATGTTTACCCACGCTGTCAGTAATAAGAATTGCATTTGGTTTATGATGTACAATAAGTAATTAAGCTAGGTTTCTCTGGACGTTCTCTACACCGAGACCATAGCCACCAGGGGTCCCTTCATTAACCTATGAGGAAGCTGCCTTTGGAGGTGAAGAGTTCAGTTAGAGTTTTGCTTGTTCTTAATGTTGACTTTTTCAAATGTTTTATGTTCAGTGTTTTCAAGAGTGAGCGGGAGCCCATTAATCTATGTGTTATAATTAATAAATATAATTTAGATGAGTAGCAGGTTGATAAAATTGGTGTCAAACAACATTAATGGTTTACATAGTCCAGTAAAAAGGTGGAAAGTCTTAACTAAAATGTAAAGAGATAAACCCTAAATTGTTTTATTGCAGGAAACACATCTAACTGATAACGAGCATGTTAAATTAAATAGGATGGGTTTTAAACATGTGTTTTATAGTTCCCACAGTTCTGGGAGGCGAAGGGGGATGGCGATTTTGCCATACGGAAATCTTAAATATGAACATATATCAGAATACAAAGATAAAGAAGGTTGATATATAATGATAACGGTCAAGACTGATGCTACCTTCACCATCCTCCTGAATGTGTACATTCCACATGGCAGCAATTGGTCCTTGTATGAACAGATTCTCAAAGTTGCAACATCTAAGGATCAGGGAACTTTAATATGTGATGGTGACTGGTTGTTTAAAAGTCAGTTAGGCTGTTATGACCCAATGAGCAGAACTGCCTTAATGACACCATCTACCAGAGCAGGAACACAGCTAATAATAATAATGGCAGCACAGAAAATATGGACCAGAGATGGAAATCTGGATCTGAGTTCTGGATCAGAGGTTCTACGGTGGCTGGGTTCTGCTGTTGGAGAGAAAAACAGGCTCAGAATATAAGTGGATTTTCCAGCAGAACCAGCAAATCTTCTACTGGACCTGTGGAGGTCAAACCGGTCCAGAACAGAACTTGCTTTCCTCCAAACAGAACCTCTGCCTCCAGTTTGGAGATAATTATGTATGTTTGATTGCAGATCCTAACCCAGCTTTTTAAAACCAGCTTCATGATGGAAAAGGACAAGAAGACTCTTTAAACCAACAGTTCTGGGAACTGGTTCTGTTCAGAAGGTTCCTCTTTCCTGTTTTCCCTCCTTTCACAGTGAGGAGGTGTGTATTTCCTCTCCTGCCATAAATCCCCTCATGGTGGCCCACACCTGTCTAGATCCCAACCTGCAGTAACAGTTAGCCGACCAAACGTCTCAGGAGGTTCTGGATGTGGTGGAAGTTCGTAGAGCAGAACATCTCCCTGGGTCCAAACCCACCAGAAGGTTTGATGTGACTGCAGCATTAACACCGTTCTCCAAGATCTAATTCAGACTCAGCTCAGATCCAAGCCTTGTTAAGGTTCAGAGATTTAAAGAGGTCGACCTAGAAGCAACACAGAACTCATGGTATCAGCTGGATTCTACTGAACCGCCTCAGCCTGTGTGTAGGTTTCCTGAGCCCGCTCCAGAGTCCAGCTCCTAGACCCACCTGGAACCAAACTGTCTTTAGAAAGATACTCTGTTGGACTCTAAACTTTTCTGCAGTAAAAGCAGATTGTGAGTTTCTGAAGGTTCTGTCTGAATTAAGACGTTCATGGACCATGATACCTTGATTCCTAACAGAACCATGGCTGCTGCTTCTTCTTCTTGTTCTTTGGGATCTGCTTGTTTCTGATGCTGTGATGTCTGGAGCTCTGGGATGTCCTCACAGTCTGATTTCTAAATGATGAACAATGACAAGCGGTCAGCTGTTTGTACAAATCTCAATCTGGGTTCATCTGGAGCTCCTGGAACTCGGCTAGAAAAGCTGAAGCATTGAAACATTTAGGAGACGCTCCATGTTTCTTTGGTCTCCATTCTAGAAGCTTAAAAATATACGTTCAGATAAAGAGATCTCAGAGGAAATATACAGATTTTTACTCCAATTAATATGCCTTAGAGTACAGTTCTGTGAACTCAAATATTTCTCTAGAAGAGATTAAAAAACATTTTCCAAAGAATAGATTTAGCCTTTAAAGAAAGTCTGATGTCACATTAGAAGAATTAGACAGAGTCACAAAAAACTGCTACTGGGAAAGCATCGAGACGGTTTAACTTCAGTATTTCACAAATACTTTGGGGAAGAACTAAAACATTTCCTTTATGAACCAATGAATAACATTATTGACCAATTCATTAACATTTACAGTGAAACAGGGAGTCATTACTTTCATTCCAAAACCAGGAAATGATCAAAGATGCATTGAAAATCTTCATCCAGTCACTTTAATAAATGCTGATAAGAACATATTTACACGTGATTGCAGGAAGATTAAAATATTGTTTATTTCATATAATAAGCAATACACCATCTTTTCTTCTTATAGAGAGATCTATTCCTAATAATGTGACACTGCTTTTAGATTTGCTGAATAATGAGCCTCTGGTGGAGGATGATGGGGCCGTTCACTCTTTGGACTTTTAGAAAGCATTCAATGTGGTTAAGCTCCCATGATTATAGAAGCATTGGAGTGTTTTGGCTTTGGGGAAAGATTTATAAAAAAAAAACAATACGTTGCTTTACACAGACATCCATAGTTCAGCATCTCTGCCTTCTGGAACAGCTAAAAGTTTTACCATTCAAAGAGGAATACGCCAAGGCTGTCCTTCTTCTCCTCTGTGGTTTATTATTGTGGCAGAACTTTTCTCTATGGTTTTAAAAATTATGGGACCCCCCTGGTAATTCCTCAGCTAGCAGATGACAAAGGCATGTTTTTAGATTCAAAGTTTTCTAAAGCTTCTGGCCAACATCTGAATATACGGAAATGTGAAATGATGACTATACATGATAGTCCACTTAATGCTGTTTGTTATATTTCAATCCAAAAAGAGCTGAAATATTTAGGCATCAATATTTCCAAGGATAATGAATTAAGAGAAGTATCACACATAGAAAGAAACATTCAGAAAACTTCCATCATTTTCAACAGTTGGCTCCAGAGAGATTAATCTATTTTTGGACATATTTGACTCACTAAAATGGAAGGTGTCTCTGGGCTTATTTATATCTGATAAAGTGATAAAGAGGAGAAATCAAGAAAATTTTAATTTGATTTGGAGAAACAGATGCCATTACATTAGAAGATCTGATGCAGTGAAATCTTTGGACGTCTGAATTTAATGGATTTTGGTCCAATGAACGGCGCTGTCAGAGTCAAATGGCTACAGAGCTTCATTAGAAAAGGATGAGTCTGCTAGCATTTTTTAAACAGGCTGTGAAGAAATCTCCCATCAGCAGCCTGAATGATTACCGCCTGGTGGCCCTCACTCTGCTAAACATGAAGTGCTTTGAGAGACTGGTTCTTCAGCAAATCAAGGACTATCTCCCCCCAGACCTGGACCCCCACCAGTTCACATAGCAGGTGAACAGATCCACAGAGGATGCCATCGCCGTAGCTCTCCACTTTGCACAGAACCACCTGGAGCAGCAGCAGAGCTATGTCTGGATGCTCTTTGAGGATTATTAAAGCTCTGCCTTCAACACAATAATCTTGATCAGACTGAGATGCTGGAGCAGAAGAAACTGTATGATATTTGAACTTCAGAAAGAAGGAAATCAGAAAGATCTGATTGAAACTCCTGAAGAAAAGCTTCATCCTCTGATTGAAGAAACCATCATTTCCTCACTGAGCAGTTTGCAGCAACAGATCAGAGGAGCAGAGCTGCCCAAACATCTGCAGGAAACATCTGGAATAGAATCAAAAACATCCAAAAAGTGCATCACAATGAAGCAAACATGCAGCCTGAAAACTTTAGAATTGAGCTTTATTTCAGATTTCTGGGTTACAGGCTGAAAATGAATCAGAGAGATAAAAGATCAACTTTACAGTTTGATCAGATTCAGATCAAACCTCCATGGAGCCACTAAATGGAGCTTAGTTTGAATTTCATCTCCATTGTTCCAAAGAGAAAAACAATATCAGACACTAAATGACATACAGGATCAAATAAAGAGGAGAAAAATCTCTAAACTCAGAGTTCATCATCAGGATCCAGTCAGAGTCTCTTTAAACTCAAACTGCTGCATCAGTTTGAGTTTAAAGAGAC
>NW_015152332.1:25397-29304 GCF_000732505.1 Cyprinodon variegatus
CAGTTAAAGAGCTCTCATTAATATTAATGCCAACATGCTGCTGCTCCAATAAAGACCCGCTGACTTCAGCAGAGAGAAGGAGGAGAAATCACACACCAGACAGAAGGAAAGAAAAGGTGCATGATTTAAACAGTATATACAGTGCTTATATATATATGGCAGCTGACGTTTTTTTTTTTTTTTTCAAGCAGGATTATTATACAGAGGTATTGCACAGGGTATTTATATAGATGGGTATTTCTCTGTATAGCTATTGCACTTGGTATCAAATATAAAGAAACAAGTTAATGTACAGGGCATAGTAATTGCACATTAGATATTGTACAAGTTATTGTCGTTGTAGTGTTGCATTGTAGAGTCTGGTGGCACAAGGGATGAATGACCTGTGGTAGCGCTACTTTAAAATAAACAAATATTCTACATCTGACCTCAATGTCTGTAGTTTGCAGAGGGGAGACTGGAGAAACCCACTGAGCTCCTTCATTCCAGGGTCCAGGTTGGTGAAACTCAGGTCCAGTTCTGTCAGATGGGATGGATTAGACTTCAGAGCTGAGCCCAGAGAAGCCCAGCTGATCTCTGACAATCTACAATTCCTAAATCTGAATAAAGAATAAAAGATTTTAGCTGAATTCAACAGGATGCAGATTAAAACCTTCCATGAAAACATTCCAGCAGAAGATGTGACCCCCGGCACGTGATAAAGACTAGTCCAAGGACCATTGGTTATTTTCCTCACTGACACTGTGATGGCCCAATCATACAGCATCACTGAACACATTCTCCCTTTGGCCAGGTTCACTGAATATAGTATAACACCGGTACGCAGCTGCTACGATACTGAGATGGAGATAAAGCCCAGAGGAGTCGCTAGAAACTACGGGTTCGAACGGCTCCAAAGGTGGAAAATGAAAGTAAGGTTTGCAAGACAGGGCCTTCACTTAGTTAAATACTTTAACAAGTTGATTTCACAGGCTAGAGGCCCTTTAAATAAAATAACTCCTAACAACTATTTTATTTGGAGCTCCAAGCTGAAGAGAAGAAATGCGGATTTAACCAGGTGATCTACTTTCCCTCGTCATATTTCTCACTTCATGCCATTCTTCTAAGTTACTGTAAATACCTCCCACTTTTTCTGATCAGGGAGGCGATGTAAGGCAGAGTGCCATGATTTCAGCTGAAAGTTGACAGGAAGTGGCTATTTTAGCAGCTAATCTGCACAGAGCAGCAACTTTTCTTTTCTAGCTGATGTCTAAGTGGTGAAAGTCTGTTTATTGGCCTCCAGAGGGCAGGACTTTGTTCAGGAACACAGGGCCCCATGACTGTGAACTAGGAACTCCATGCAGGGATGGACTGGCAGTTTGTCTCTTCTTTAATGGGCAGAACAGCTGCTCAGTCCAGGGATGTGGGCCTGCCTCCATCATTACACAGAAATAAAAACAACAACAAGCAAATAACCCTGCAGCAGGAAAACAGGGCCGATTTCAGAGCAGAGATGGAGCCTGGTGTGTCTTTGATCACAGGAACAGAAAGAAACGGATCAATCCAGACCAAAGATAGCGATTAAACCTTAATACTGACTCAGAGCAGGAAAAATGGAAGTTACAGCTCGATCAATGTTTATCTCATTTTTGGAAATCTCTGATCATGAATAAAATATTCAAATGTGTTTTTAGGATCTGATCATTTGACAGAGATTCAACAAAATCTATTTAATCAGTTTCTGAGTGTGGTCGGAAAATTTTATTTTTGTTCCTTCCTTCTCAGTATTTGAAGTATGCTATGTATTCTCTAGAAATGTTTTTTCTCAGCTAGTTTCTCTCACTTGCAAGGCCACAAAATATCTGAGTGAAAGATGGTTATAGACAAAACATACCTTTTTCCCATAACAAAACCACATCATTTTTCAAGGTAACTGTTTTACATTGTGTTGACTCTGCCTTAAAAGCAAGGAAACAGCTCTGTCTAAGGTTAGAACTTGGCAGACCATCATGCTGTGAATGTGAATGTCTTGTTCTCCTTTACTTTGCAAAGTAAATAAAGTGCCGACTGAGTAAATCCATCGATCTCCTTCATTTATCTGGACTAAACAGTTGAAAACATTTTTCACACAACAATTGGCGTCACAAACAGGATTCTCCTACGACTGATTTTTTCTGAGGACAGCGATCGTCAGAAGGGTTAGGCACCACCTGGAGGAAGCAGTCTTCCAGCCTCAATACCCCGTGTAGACGCTTAAGGGAGTGAGGACTTTTGGCATCGAGGTCCCTGGAGGTCAGCGGGAGGATCAAAACGAACCATTCCCTTTTGAGATGGTGAGATTAATCTCTTGTTGGCACAGTTTAAATCAAATTTGAAAAACTAAATTGCAAAACAACAGATTTAAAGATTATTAGAAATTAAATACTAAAAAACGAGCTCAGAAAAACTCCTCTACTTCTCCATAATAAAATAATAGTAAATAGGATAACTTCAACAATCAATTACAGGAAAATATTAAAATAAAAAATAATAATTTTTTTCTTTAAAACTAACTTAAAGATTATTAGGTTAAACATTAAAAAATACAAATATATATAAAAATCTAAAATAAAATAAAAATAAAACACTAAAATTTGTATAATACTAAAGAATATTCATACAAAATAAAAATAACTTTTCTTTTTGGGGAGCAGAAAGGCAATTCAGGTTTTTTTTCACCTGTGAATCAAAAGACCTCGCATAGGAACGTGAGGCTCTTTCTAAGCAGTGAGAGTTAGGTTGTAGGTGCCACCAGAAGGCATTGAATTTTACTGAGACGTTGGTAATCTAGAGTGGGATCCCTGAAACACACGCAGATACACCCAAACATCCTCCACCATATGACCCGAAACCAAACACTAATCCTTCTGTTTGTTCTGCTCCTTTATATCCTGACTTGCAAGCCCTGGCAGCCGTGGTGGATGATATGGACATCTGCCCCTTTGTTCCCCTCGCCCAACCGCAAGCTCATCCAGGACCAGACAGCAGTACTGCGGCAGCCTCAGGAGTTGCCACACTTCCCAGGGTGTTTGGAGTCTTGCCACAGGAGCCCAAACAGGAAGCTGCAGCATCGCAACCAGCCTCACCACCCAGCAGCACAGAGGCTGAGCCTAAATATCCTTTACCAAGAAAGGCTAAACATAACATCCACTATACTGCACCCATGATGGAAGTGGTCGGACCATGTGAATATGAACTGGTTTTTAGACCATGGACAGCTCAGGACGTTGAGGAAAATGCAAAAAGTCTACCAGACCCGACTTTGTCTGGGGAAAGATTTGCCGTTGCTTTTAAGGAGTTCACTGATGAACTCCGTCCCACTGGAGCAGAAATCCGCAGGATTCTGGCACGTAAACTGACCGCCTCAGACCTGGCTAAAATTCACAGCCAACTGCCTGCAGCCGACCTGCGTGTACAACATGTGGACCGGGCAGACAGAAGTAATGCTGCCTACAATGCTGCTATCGAAGGACTGATAGGTGAGATTAAAAAAGCGTTTTCCACAAAGATCAACATGACAAAAATCTAACCTTAATGCACATGCACATTTTCCTCCTACACCACATTGCATACAAACAAAAACACATACAAGCTCTTTTTCTTGCAAAGAAGACTTGCTTTGTGCGACTGTTGTGATTCTGATGTTTGTTATGACTTGACCAAGTTGACATGTGCTATTTCTGCGTTAGAGCAGAAATTTGAGAAACAAAATTCAACATATGCTCAGTTTGACTCAGAGGCCTATAAAGCACTTCCAATGTTTGAAATAACTGTTTGCAATCAAAAAATATCATTTATGGTAGACTCAGGTGCAACTACTTCTGTTCTTAGGGCAGCTGAGTTCTGTTTAGGGGTGTAAATAATAATCGTTTTGTATCGATGCATCGAT
>NW_015152332.1:30876-38252 GCF_000732505.1 Cyprinodon variegatus
TAGCCCCACCAAAGAGCAGTGTGAAAAAGACACTGTGGCCTTGTTAAAACATCTACATGCGGAGGGACACAAAGCCTCGCTTTCAAACCTGCAGTTTGTACAAAACCAAGTAACCTTTTTGGGTCATGATATCTCTTCTGAAGGGAGGAAGTTATCCTCAAAGCGTGTTTTTGCAGTTCAAAACATCCCAAAACCTGTTACTAAAAAACAGCTCATGTCTTTTTTAGGCATGACTTCCTATTGCAGGAATTTCATTCCAAACTACTCATGTATGGAAGCCCCGTTAGGAGCTATTATACATGGAAAAGGTCTTCAGTCCAATGATAAAATCACATGGACTCCTGAAGCAGAAACAGCCTTTACTCAGCTAAAATTAGCTTTGCAGAAGGCTCCAACTTTAGGCCTTCCAGACCCGAATAAGCCTTTTGTTCAGGCTGTTGATGAAAAGAACGGATGCATGACTTCTGTTCTTCTCCAAGATCATGGAGGGAAGCTCAGACCTGTGGCTTACTTTTTTGCTAAGCTAGACCCTGCTGCTGGGGGTCTGCCTGGCTGCCTTAGAGCAGTGGCAGCAGCAGAGAAAGCAGTCTTAGCTTCACGTGACATTGTGGGTTATGCTGAACCCACAGTCCTGGTGACACATTCTGTTGCTATTATTTTTCTAAAACAAAAAACTAGTCATTTGTCCGTGGCTCGTTGGCTGAGATATACTTCTGTTTTACTTGACATGCCAAATGTCACAGTGCACTGTGTTAAACCCAGCCACTTCTTTTTCCTACTGAGGAGGATGGAGAAGCTCACAATTGTGTAGCTGTGCTGGATGAAGTTTGCACCCCTAGGCCTGACCTGTCTGATTTGCCTTTGGAAAATCCAGAACTGTTGCTGTTTGTTGATGGTTCTGCTTCTCGCAACCCTAAAACTGGTGTAAACCAGGTGGGGTTCGCTGTCTGTTCTCTTCATGAAACTCTTGTTTCTGGGTCTTTGCCAAAAACATACTCAGCCCAAACTGCTGAACTTGTTGCTTTGATAGAGGCCTGTAAACTGGCTAAGGGGAAAACTGTGACTATTTATACTGACTCTAGATATGCTTTTTGCGTGGGTTTTGATTTTGCATCTCTTTGGAAACATCGTTCATTCTTGAAAACAGATGGGAAACCCATTTTTAATGCCAAACAAGTTTCTGATCTTTTGGATGCCCTTCTTTTACCTAAGGCTATCTCTGTGTGTAAATGTAACGCACACTATTCTTCCAAAGACATTGTGTCTCGTGGAAATAACAGGGCAGATGCTGCCACAAAGCTCGCAGCTTCTGTGTCTCCTCTATTGACAGCGCTTAAGTCCACTAACACACACACTTCTCTGCCTCCTCCTCTGCATGACCTCGTAGCTCTACAGAGCTTTGCTATTGCTGATGAGAAGCATGTTTGGGCTTCTGCAGGTGCAAAATGTGATAAGGATGGTATTTGGCTTGGCCCAAATGAAAAACCATGCCTTCCTAAATATTTCTTCCCACATTTTGCAAAATTAACACATGGATTGGATCATTGTTCACATTCGGGCATGACTGCTGCTTTAACATCAGAATGGTTTACGAAAGGCTTCAGCTCTTATGCTAAGAGATTTTGCCAGGCCTGCATGATCTATGCTACTCTTAATGCAGGTAGAGCAACACAGCTGACTCCAGCTGGTCATCCGCCGCCCAGTGAACCTTTCAGTCATTTAATGATGGATTTTATTGAACTGTCTCCATCTGAGGGCAAAAAGTATGTCCTAGTTGTGGTTGACATGTTTAGTAAATGGATTGAAGCTTTTCCTTATAAAGATGCAGACAGTCATGCTGTAACTAAAGCTCTTTTAACAGAAATAATTCCTCGATGGGGAATTCCTTGTAAAATTTCCAGTGACAATGGTACACATTTTGTAAACAAAGCCTTGGCTGAAGTCAGTAAGTTTTTGGGGTTTGACCTACACACCCACTGTGCTTATCACCCACAGAGTGGTGGTGCAGTGGAGCGGGAAAATGGCAGCCTGAATTTAAAACTGGCTAAATACTGTGAGGAGACTGCTAATTGTCCTCACATACATGAGAATGAGAAAAAGGGCGAAGGTTAACCTTAGTCCCTTCGAGGTGTTGTTTGGTAGGCCTCCAAACATGGGTCTTGGATCTATGCCAAGGCCTTTACCCTCCACCTCCTTGTGTGATGATAGCATGTTAGCTTATTGTTGAAATTTCTCCACTGTCCTTTCTAAAGTTTCACAGACGGTGAAGGCGACCTTTCCAGCCGGGGCACCAGGGTTCCTCCATTCCTTCGTTCCGGGGGATTGGGTTGTCGTGAGGCATTTCCGAAGGAAGCACTGGCGTTCCAAACATTGGCTTGGCCCTTTCCAGGTGCTGCTGGTCACCCACACAGCAGTTAAAGTAGAGCAACGCGTTTCCTGGATCCACGCATCACACTGCAGGAGAGTCCCACCTCCTCCAGACGTCCCACCGCAAGATTTCCCAGGATCAGAGGAGGAATCCGGGTCACAGGAGGCCTGAGTTTCTTTTACGGAAGGAAAGGGGCATAATAATCCCCTCTGATTTAATTGACACATCAATAGGCTACCTGATGTGTTGAAGACCAGCTGTTCTGCACAAAGGCCACCACAAGCTTCAAACTGTATGCTGGTCAGCTGGCGAGCTGTCCGAAGAGGTGGTGAAGATTGTTTATTCTATTTCCCTTGAAGGAGTAATTCCCTGCCTGCATTTTACTTCATAACACCCCTCAAGTGAAGGCTATTGAGAGGGGTAGAAGAGGAGCTTTCTGATAAAGTGCTTTGTTTCCCCAAGGAAATTCATCTTATTATTGCTTTGTTGTGCATAATATTATCCCTTATCTTCTGAAAAAAATAAAAAATAAAATAAAAAAACAAGGGAGGAAGAGGAGTTTTCCTGGACGACGGAAATGATTCGCTACAAGAGAATTGTTTCAATTGAAACAATGAAGATGTACAGAAGAGGAGAAAAGACAATTGCTTGTCTCTTTGTGATTCCATGTGTTCTGTTTCTGTTATGGATGTTTGTTGACCTTTTTTACCTTTCAGGACAAAACATAACTGATGATATGACAAGAGTTCAAAATGGTACAAATACTACTGATGTCAATGCTACTATGCCCACTCTGAATGTTTCTATTAGAGGTAAAAGAGATGTTACTTCCCAAGGTTTCGTGAAACGATGTACCATAGCAGGAGTGGATCAGGTAATCATACAGGTACCCAGAAACACCACTGTGGCAGCAAAATTCGATCTGTTTGATGTGAATCCATGTAAGGGGTTTGATGCAAGATACAAAAAGGCTAAGGTATATATCTGTACTTTCCCACGTGGTAAGCCTACATCTGAATCATGGTGTCCAGATTGGTCTTTTGTTTACTGGAATTCTAATCCTAGAGGTTATGTTAATCCTAGCAACCAGTATATTCCTTCAGGTTTAAGAGATAAGATAAGTTTAGTTAGAGCTAAAAGAACCAAGGAAACTTACAAACGAGGAGGAAATCCTTTAGTGTTGACGGTTAAAAACATGTGGGTTAATCCATGGTCAGCTGCTGACCACAGGGACTTAGAACATTTTCACTTAATTTTGGGTGTTAATGTCTTTGGTAAGGACCCAAGAGGAGTGTTTAAAATTCAGTTTGTTGACCCAGCTCCAGCCTTACGATCTGTCTCTGATGCTACTGTGGATAGTTTCCTTCCAGGTACAGACACACCTGACCCACTGGTAACCTATTTGAACCTCTCTTCCTCAGATGCAATGATGCAGGTGGAAACAGGTTTTACAGAGAAAAACACTTGGCTTGATTGGATTACATTTACTGCTAAGAGCAATAACATGACAGACTGCATTGCATGTTCCACAGCTAGACCAACGCTTTTCACTTCCCCTGCTCCTCTGTTATATGAGACAGACCATCCTGGGTTTGATTGTATGTTAGCTCTACACATGAATCCATCACCCCCTGAGTGTCCAACCCTAAATGCTCTTTTTCCCCCAGCTAGCAACACCACCATTCCTCCTATTTTTACTCCTCGTGCAGGTAATTACACCTGTTTGACCAGAAGAAATGATAGCTTTTTAGGAGAGATGCCCTCATCTTGGTGTTCCTCCACTATAAATGTTACCTCTTGGGCTAATGCTAGTTCGCTTCTTCATGCTAGAGCTGATCTTTTCTGGTATTGTGGTACAAAAACGCTGTATAATTTCCTGGCTCCACGCTGGTCAGGTACTTGTACTCTAGTCAGACTTGCCATGCCTGTAGTCCTGCCAGGACATTTAAGTCATTCTGTTAAGGGTCTCCGGGGAGTTTAGATTTTTCTCCTACAAGTGGAAGTCCAACTTATTTTGATGCTATAGGAGTTCATCAGGGCGTTCCAGATGAGTACAAATTAGCAAATCCCATTGCAAATGGTTTTGAATCAATTTTCCTTTGGATCACTCCTGATAAAAATGTTGACCACATTAATTATGTGCATTTTAATCTCCAACGCCTGACAAACCTAACCAGAGATGCCTTAGAGGGAATAGCCACGCAGCTGTCAGCATCTTCACTTGCATCTTGGCAGAATAGAATGGCTTTAGATATGCTGTTAGCTGAGAAAGGAGGAGTTGTGCAATGTTTGGTTCCCTTTGTTGTACTTTTATTCCTCAAAACATGGCACCTGATGGTTCGATAACAAAGGCTTTAGATGGATTACGTACTTTAGCAAATCAGATGGCTGAGGATTCTGGGGTTCAGGACATACCTGACTGGTTTAGCTCCGTTTTTGGTAAATGGAAATCCTTTATCGTTGCTGGTATGGTATATTTTTACATTTTACGGTTTTAATGTTTTGAAAGTTACATGTTATATTTTCCCTTAAGGGTGCCTCTGTGGGAAGCAGACTAAGATTGATGGTATTGAGAAAACATTTAATCTGAGTGAAATATATACTTTTTCTAGTTATATCGCCTAAACATGGTTGATTTTATGATGATTTATAGTTTCATGGTTTGTAATCATTGTTGTTTCATAATCATTTCTTAACATTGTCAACAGATTTTTGTACAAATATTTACATTCTAGTTTTTAGATTTTTTTTTTTACATATATTCACACTTTTAGCTTTTAGATTTCTACATTTATTCACAATTAGTTTTTAGTTTTGTTTACTTTGTTGTTGTTTTTTTCCCTACATATATTTATAAAATTTTCCTTTTTGAAATTATCGATTACACAAGGATGAGATCCTTTTATAATGGAAAGGGCGAAACTGTCGTCGGAAAATTTTATTTTTGTTCTTTCCTTCTAAGTATTTGAAGTATGCTATGTATTCTATAGAAATGTTTTTTTCTCAGCTAGTTTGTCTCACTTGCAAGGCCACAAAATGTCTGAGTGAAAGAAGGTTATAGACAAAACATACCTTTTTCCCATAACAAAACCACATACTTTTTCAAGGTAACTGTTTAACATTGTTTTGACTCTGCCTCAAAAGCAAGGGAACAACTCTGTCTAAGGTTAGGGAACAACTCTGTCTAAGGTTAGAACTTGGCAGACCATCATGCTGTGCATGTGAATGTCTTGTTCTCCTTTAAAGTGCTGACTGAGTAAATCCATCGATCTCCTTTATTTAACTGGACTAAACAGTTGAAAACTTTTTTTCACACAACACTGAGATTCTCTGAATTTAAAAATGTTTGTGAAAATGTTTATTGCTGAAACTAAATCTGATAATTTTTTCCTCTATAATTTTTTTCTTCTAACAAGTATCTTGTGTATATTTTTTTAAAGAGGGGAGATAGAGGGATAGGTGACCTTCCCCATTCCCTCCTATTGAGGTCAGCAGTGCTGCTGATTTAGACACATATTTGTTGGATATTTGTTATTGATGCTGTAGGATCAGCATCTAACTGTTCAGCTGTGGAGGCCAGGAGAGGGACAGCAGGAAAAGCTACAGTTGAGCTGCTCTCTGGTTTTCAGTGTTGCAGGATGAACACTGGCAGCTCCACACAATCTGTCCCACTCAGGGACTTCTCAACCTAGGGCTCCAGACCCCAGTTGGGGGCGCCAGATGATTCCTGGAGGTAACCAAATCATTTTGGAAAAATAGAATGAGCAAAATGAATGTAGCTTCTGAGCAGACATCAGAAGGACGGCGAGCCGTTGGTCTCACAGGCATTTTATTACTCTAAAGCAGTGACTGTTGGCCATAACCAGGCTGCACCAAAACAACAGCAACCAACCTGTCCGCTAAGGTCACAGTATTTCAGAGAAAGCTGGAGCAGTGAGCTATAGAGAGGATGGGGGAAATGTTGAAATGATCCCGGAGCTTCAGGACTTTATGGAGAGTTACGACAAAACCATTCAAACTAGGAAACCAATTATTGCCTCTCACCTCAGGAGCCTGCTTGAAAGTTTCAATAAGTACTTCCTGAATCATGACTGAAAAAATACCTTTTTATGCTGACATACATTAAAAAATCCAGAGTATGACTCCTAAGAGTTGAGACTGATCTCCATGTGGCCGTTTCTAACATGAATCCAAGAATGCAGCTGCTCTGTTTAAACGAGCAGGATCAGCCGTCACTTTAAATAGTTACAGAAAAACTTCTCTGCTTTGGATCAGGAAGTTATTTTTCAGGTTTAAGCTCCCAGAAACAAAGATGTTTAAAATGAAACAAGGCCTGTTTTCTAGTGTGACTTGTTAAGGTTTAGCAAAAGCTGTTATTGTTTTACTTCATTGAAAAAGAAAATAAAGTTTGTGTCATTTGTTGCCATTTTAACAGCCAAATGATGGGATGGAGTGACCATTGTCAGTCTGGGTGGGAAGTTAGCCTCTTGATGCAGCTTTATGGTTTTCAAAAAGTACCAATGTGTTTAAAAATAAGACAATAAAGAGACTAAAAGCTGAAAGGAGTTAAGGCTTGTCAGATTATATAAATGCAACGTATAACTGGACAGTGTTAAATTGGGAGTCATAACTCAAAAAGGTTGAGAATCAGTGACTTAGAGGAGGGCCCCTGATCAAAGTAATGTTACTATACTGTGATGTACTGGATGTAATGCACCGTAATGTTACTAGAAAAAACAAATATTCTACATCTGACCTCAGTATCTGTAGTTTGCAGAGGGGAGACTGGAGAAACCCACTGAGCTCCTTCATTCCAGGGTCCAGGTTGGTTCCTATCAGGTCCAGTTCTGTCAGATGGGATGGATTAGACTTCAGAGCTGAGCCCAGAGAAGCCCAGCTGATCTCTGAGAGACTGCAGAACGCCAGTCTGAATAAAGAATCAAAGATTTTAGCTGAATTCAACAGGATGCAGATTAAAACTTTCCATTAAAACATTCCAGCAGAATAT
>NW_015152332.1:38665-48531 GCF_000732505.1 Cyprinodon variegatus
ATCAGACTCATATTCTGACTAGAATTGAGTCGGACTACGTCAGGCTAGAATTTTATGGCATGCAGATAAAAAATTTTGATTAAAACATTCCAGCAGAATATGTGACCCCGGCACGTGATTAACACTAGCCCAAGGACCATTGGTTATTTTCCTTACTGACAATGTGCTGGCCCAATCATACAGCATCACTGAACACATTCTCTCTTTGGCCAGGGTCACTGAATATAGTATAACACCGGTACACAGCTGCTTCCATACTGAGATGGAGATAAAGCCCAGAGGAGTCGCTAGAAAGTACGGGAACAAAACTCTATTCAAACGGCTTCAAAGGTGGAAAATGACAGTAAGGTTTGCAGGACAGGGCCTTCACTTAGTTAAATACTTTAACAAGTTGATTTTACAGGATAGAGGCCCTTTAAATAAAAAAAAAAACTCCTAACAACTATTTTTATTTTGAGCTCCAAGCTCAAGAGATGAAATGCAGATTTAAGCAGGTGATCTTCTTTCCCTCCTCATATTTCTCACTTCATGCCGTTCTTCTAAGTGACTGTAAATAAACTCCCACTTTCTCTGATCAGGGAGGTGATGTGAGGCAGAGCGCCATGATTTCAGCTCAAAGTTGGCAGGAAGTGGCTCTTTTAGCAGCTAATCAGCACGGAGCAGCAACTTTTCTTTTCTAGCTGATGTCTAAGTGGTGAAAGTCTGTTTATTGGCCTCCAGAGGGCTGGACTTTGTTCAGGAACACGGGCCCCTTGACTGTGAACTAGGAGCTCCATGCAGGGACGGACTGGCAGTTTGTCTTTCCTTTAACGGGCAGAACAGCTGCTCAGTCCAGGGATGTGGGCCTGCCTCCATCATTACACAGAAATTAGAATCTTATTGCAGCTTTATGGTTTTCAAAATGTCCCAATGTGTTTCTAAATAAGACGATAAATAGACTAAAAGCTAATGTGAGTAAAGGCTTGTCTTATTATATACATGCAATGTATAACTATATTAATCAGATTGGGGGGGATAGCAGTGCATGTTAAATTGGTTGAGAATCAGTGACTTAGAGGAGGGCCCCTGATCAAAGTAATGTTACTGTACTGTAATGTACTGGATGTAATGCATTGTAATGTTATTAGAATAAACAAATATACTACATCTGACCTCAATGTCTGTAGTTTGCAGAGGGGAGACTGGAGAAACCCACTGAGCTCCTTTATTCCAGGGTCCAGGTTGGTTCCACTCAGGACCAGTTTTGTCAGATGGGATGGATTGGACTTCAGAGCTGAGCCCAGAGAAGCCCAGCTGATCTCTGACAATCTGCAGTCCCTCAATCTGAATAAAGAATAAACTATTTTAGCTGAATTCAGCAGGATGCAGATTAAAACTTTCTATGAAAACATTGCAGCAGAATATGTGACCCCGGCAGGTGATAAACACTAGTCCAAGGACCATTGGTTATTTTCTTCATACTGAAGTAAATAAAAAGTAAATAAGTCAGAAATAAAAAGCTGCTTGAGTTCAGTAACTAAGTATTTGTGTCTCCAAGCGATTCGGAAAGCTGACAGATTTAAGAGGATGGGTTCTCTATGACCCGCTCCCACAGAACAGCAGCTTCAGGACAAAGATTTCATGTCTTTGTCTTTTCTTCCTAGATCATCTTATTTGATTCTAGTTATTCTAACATGTTTGTGGTTCTGGTTCTACTCTAATGGAACCAAATGTCATTCTGGATGGAAAGATGTGAATCAGAAATGAAAAATAAAGCCATCTTATCTTGGCTCATCATCTGAATCTTCCCCAAATCAAACTGAAAAATCTCCATCATTACTTAACATCATTTGACTGATTTTCCTCATTTTTCTCCATCAGTCCAAAACATTTGAAAGTTTGAACATCAGGAAAATAAAGTGCAATATTTAGAACATGTGGAACAGGAAAATAATTCATTTACAAGGTTAACATTTCGAGAAATTGTACTCTGATATTTGGTAAGCAGCTGTTTTTAAAGAAAAAATATTAGAATACAACGATTAATTAAAATCAGCATTAAAGTATCAGTGAATGATTCGGTTTGAGTAAACAGAGAAAACTCACTCCAGGTTCTTCACTCTGTTGATTGAACTCTCCAGTATCTCACACAGATGCTTCATCATAGTGTCTCCAAAGGATTCATCTCCATAGATCTTCTCTATTTCCACTTCCGTCAGATGAAGGTTGGACTTCAGAGCTGAGGCCACAACTTCACATTCAGCCTCACGGAGCTCACAGCCACCAAGTCTGTGATTAGAGGAGAAATCAGTTCTAATGAAATCAGCCAAGGTTACTGATGTCAAACCCGTGATGGTTTCTAACAAGCTTCTCCCGTAGGGCTGGAAGAGGGAAGGATGTGATGATGAGGAGGAGGATGAAGAACATCTAAACTGGGAGGATGAATGTAGCTGGAAATAATCCCAGCAGGTAGGGCTGGAAATGCCCATATCAACATGAATTTTTGTTTTATTTAAAGTCAAAATCTGACAACAAAACAGTGTCTGGAACAGGTGAAACCAAAATGTAATGTTGAAATCCAAGGTGTTTCTGCAATACCTTCTTCCTCCACTAGATGGCACTCAAACAGGAGCTGATCCACAGAAACCTTTTCTGGACAAACAATTACATTAAATGATGAGGCTTATTAGCCTGTCACTCCCATTTAATGCTGTTTGCTGAGTAATTATTGGATCACAGGAATGGAGGATTACTGATGTTCAGTGTTTGGCTCTTCTGGCTACTAGTTCAAGATGTCCAAGGCTCATTATGTCACTACAATAAGGTTTGGCAGCTAAAACTCTAAATGTTTTAGTATATAGTTTAAAGAAGTAGCCTAGCTCATCCCCTGGTGTTAAACTGTGGCTGTTGGGGAATTATATGGAGCTTTAGCCACTAAGGAAAGATGAAATTGATGCTAGAGACGGATAAATCACTCTGAACAATATGTCCTCCTCACTTCTGACATGATGGTTACGTCCCAGGATATATGTCTCAGTATCTGGCAACCCGGTAGCCAGATACATATATATATCCACACAGGCTTTTCTGTATATCCATGGATGCATCTCTGCTGTTATTAAATTTAACTATTTATTTTATGAAATTAGATTTTAATACATTTTCTTTTTTGCATTAATTTGAAGTTCATGTTCAGCAGCTGTGGCCACTTTTCTTCATGGCAGCAGCCAATTAATCCTTTAGATGGTGGCAGTCAGTGGTTCACTCTTTTTAATGGGATCTGCAATACTGCAGACTAAATGCATTGCAGTGGAACTGCCTGATTATTTAGTCTCTGGTTCTTATTTCAACGATTAAAACTGCTTTTTTCACTGTCCTTAAAATCATTTATTAGATGTAAATGAAACTATAATTTCAGAATAATGTTCCTTCATCAATTTTTAAATAAAAAGTCCAGGAATGAAAAATAATTACCCCGTGGAGCAAAACACTGATAAAAAACACTCCCTATTTATCACAACCTAATGTTGGTGAGTATGTGACTGAGAATTTCCAAAGGCAGAAAGCAGTGAAAGTTCTCCCAGTAATTAGAAGAGGCTGGAATGTCTTAAGTGCTAAAGCTCATGTCTCTACAGGTCTTTATGGAGGACATCTAACAGCTTCAACAAAGGCTGCAGATTAAGTGTTGATGAGGAAAATGGTTCCAAATTCTGGAAGCAGAGTTCTCAGAGCTTTGGGAGGATCTGACAGAAACTAGGACTCCTACAGAAATGACATTTTCTGAAACTAGACACTCATCAAAACATTTTGGCTCTAATTTACAAACTCACAGGGAAATCTGTGGCAGGAAGAAAAGTTGCTTCTGGATCCAAAGAACTCATCTCCATGGCAACAGCAGCAATGAAGGGATTGATCTGTATGGTCCAAATTTCCATCAAAGCTAAACAGTGATTTTATAAAAACAAAGAAACTAAAAAGGTGAATTCTGGGCTAACAACCCAATGGGCAAAAAGGAGTTTAAATGTTCTGATGGGTCTCTGGCTCATTGGATCTTTAGATAAAACAGATTTTCAACATTCTGAAGGTTTTCTATTAATTTCAATGGAAGATGGAAACTGATCCAAAATGGAATATTTTGAAAATAATCCAAATGTTTAAACACCAAAAGCTCCAGCAGAGCTGTCCTGAAGGACATGAATGTTTAGATGTGTGAATGGTTGAAATAGTCCAAAGGAGGAAGGAAGAAGTTAAAGAGCAAAAATGTCCAGAAGCAACTAGAACAATGAAGAAGAACAAGGAGGACAATAGAGCTGAATCAGCATCACACCATGAAGACATCTGGACTCACCGAGCCTTTCTGCAGTTCCTCACAGCTGGAACCAGTCGAAGCCGTCCTCCATCCGATGTGTTGTACTTCTCCAGGTCTAACTTATCCAGAACCTCTGACATCTGCAGCATGTAGGCCAGAGCTGAGCACTGGATCTCTGAGAGCTTCTTCTGTGATCTGTTCTCTGATTTCAGGAACTTTTGGATCTCCTGATAAACTGAGAGGTCCTTCATCTCCATCAGACACTGGAAGATGTTGATGCTTCTATCAGGAGAGACTCTATAAGTGTTCATCTTCTTCAAATTGTTGATGACTCCCTGGATGGTTCCTGGACTTTTCTCCATCTGACCCAGCAGGCCTCCTAAGAGGCTCTGGTTGGACTCTACAGATAGGCCATGGAGGAAGCGAGCAAACAGGTCCAGGTGGCCATTTGGACTCCAGAGGGATTTCTCCATGACTTTCTTCAAGAAGTCCTCCAGAGATGTTTCTCTGTATTTTCCTCCCAGGAAGTTCTCCACCACCTCTGTGTTCCTGCTGGTGAAGCAGTGGAGCATGTAGACTGCAGCCAGAAACTCCTGGACGCTCAGATGAACAAAGCAGTAGACTGGTTTCTGGAAGATCATGCTCTCTCTTTTGAAGATCTCTGTACAAACTCCTGAGAACACCGAGGCCTCTGTGACATCCAGACCACACTGCTCCAGGTCTTCTTGGTAGAACATGATGTTTCCTTTCTCCAGATGTTCCAAGGCCAGCCTCCCCAGCTTCAGGAGAACTTCCCTGTCAGCCTCCATCAGCTCCTGTGGACTCGCCTCATGTCCTTCATGGTACTTGTTCTTCTTCCTCCTGGTCTGGACCAGCAGGAAGTGTGAGTACATGTCAGTCATGGTCTTGGGCAGCTCTCCTCTCTGCTCTGTGGTCAACAGGTTCTCCAGAACGGTAGCAGTGATCCAGCAGAACACTGGGATCCCACACATGATGAAGAGACTCTTGGAGGTCTTGATGTGGGAGATGATCCTGCTGTCCTTCTCCTCTTCATCACTGAACCTCCTCCTGAAGTACTCCTCCTTCTGGGTGTCAGTGAAGCCTCGTACTTCTGTTACCCTGGAAACACAGGAAGAAGGGATCCGATTGGCCGCCGCAGGTCGGGAAGTTATCCAGACGAGAGCTAAGGGAAGCAGGTTCCCCTTAATGAGGTTCATCAGCAGAACGTTGACTGGTGACTTCTGTGTGACGTCAGAAACAAGCGGATTGTTGCTGAAGTCCAAAGAAAGTCTGCTTTCATCCAGGCCGTCAAAGATGAAGAGAAGCTTCCAGACAGCCAGCTTCTCTGCTGGGAGCTTCTGGAGGGTTGGATGGAAAACATGGAGCAGCGTGAGAAGACTGTGCTGCTGATCTCTGATCAAGTTCAGCTCCCTGAAGGAAAGCAGAACCACCACACTGACATCTTGGTTCTCCAAGCCCTCTGCCCAGTCCAGAGTGAACTTCTGCACTGAGAAGGTTTTTCCAACACCAGCGACGCCATTGGTCAGAACCACTCTGATGGCTCCATGTTGGTCAGGGACAGCTTTAAAGATGTCATGGCACCTGATTGGAGAACCATGGAGGTTCTGGATCTTGGATGCTCTCTCCAGCTGCTTCACCTCATGTTGGGTATTAGCCTCTTCACTCTGCCCCTCTGTGATGTAGAGATCAGTGTAGATCCTGTTGAGGAGGGTTCTACTTCCTGTTTCATCACTTCCGTCAGCCACATGTTCACATCTCCTCCTCAGACTGATCTTATGTTCCTCAAGAACCTCCTGCAGACCAACATCTGCTGAAACACAGAAGAAAAGACAACTGAAGGAAAAAACCTGATTCAGAGATGAAGTTGGAACCAAACCATCTAGAACATTAGGAGGTGCTATCATTAGAAGGTCTCTTCCTTCACTTGATCTGATGCTAAATGAGCTGATCGGTCCTCAGAACCAGAACCATGTTCAATTGTCAGACAGCATCTTTCTGCCTTTGTTTTCTGTTCAGTATCTGTTCCCTGTCAGAATCTGATTCCAAAAGCAGAGAAGACAAAGAAATGCTGACAGAAACCAGCAGCAGCTTTCAGCAACATCAACTCTTTAGCATCATGTCACCATTGTCCTCATTGGACTGGTTCAATTGGACCTTTTGCCACAAACACAGCAGCCCCAGAAGAGGCAGAGAGAAAGAAAAAGGTTTCCTCATCATTTTCCAGCATTAATGAAGGAAAATATGGGAAATGCTCTAATCTAGCAGAGAAACGGTCATGGTCCATGTCTGTGTTTCTTTGTTTTCCCTGTTCTCCCTCTGATTGGTTTCTCCCTCCTTCATTTATCCAGCTGTCCATAGGTCTGTAATTACCCATGCATGCCTTTATGTTCCTGTTTGTTCCCTGTGGCACGTATATATGTCTTAACCTCATCGTCTCGTGGTGTTCCTGGTTCAGACTGTGTCTATTAAACGGACCTTTCTTCTATGAGGAGGTGTCCTGCATCTCATCTGGATCCTGTTCCTTACCTGTTCCACACCAAGCTCATTGGAGCAGCTAGTGTTCACATTTAAATGGCATTTCTCTCTCAGAGACTGGATTGGATGTTTTTAAAGAATAATTACAGACTGAAAATGACATGGGACTTAATTGGTCCTTTAGAAGATTGTTAGAATGATTCTATGGTGTAAATAGAAATATATATCCTGTAATCAGTGATCTATTGTCAGAGGAAATCCAGGTTTCTGTCTCTCAGACTTTTCTTCCCTCTCCTTGGAAAAGCAGCAGAGCAGCAGGTTGCTTTCTGCACCTTTTTGTTTTCATGCATCAAAAATAGCTCTAGTTTTAAGGAGATGTTCAGTTTTAATGTATTTAGCCTAAAGGACTGAAAACAGAACCAGTTAAGCAAACCCAATGGGTTGTTTGGTGGAACACAGACGGTTCATTTACAGCATCTGGAAATACAGAGATTTAGTTGGAATAACTGATCCCAGAAAGACTTTGAAAAGCTTCAGTCTCCAAATCCAACTAAAGACGTGGAATTGGTTCAACAGAGACGATAGAAGGAAGCTCTGATTGGAGATGTTCAGTCTTACCTGCTGCACGGCTGCTTTGATTGGCTGTCAACGGTCCAGCTCCGGTTCTGGCTCTTTTCCCACACTGGGGGCAGGAGGAGGGTCCTGATGGAGCAGACTGGACCCTGTAGGACCTGATGCACTGTCTGCAGAACCGGTGTCCACAGCTGGTAGAGACTGGATCCATCAGGAGGTTCTGGCATAAAGTGCAGCAGTTCAGCTGCTCCTCCTCACAAACGCTGCTCCTCTTCCTCCGTCTGTGGAGACATTTCTTCATCACTGAAATAGTTCACTACCAACAGGGTGGGGGGTGTCCTACTGAAGCTGAAGATGTTCATGAAGGTCAACTACAGAGGACCAGAAGCTGGGTGGATGATGTCTGGTTTACAGGATTGTATTGTATTGTATTGTATTGTATTATATTGTTGTTATAATCTATTAGGGATGGACGTTAACTTGCACAAACTCATGTCTAATAAATAAGTAGTATAATCAGGGATTGTTGTCATTAGGATCTAACAATTGTTCCAAGAAGCTCTGTGTGTGAGTCATGTCTTTATCCTGCTCCTTCCCTCATGGTTGGATAACTGCAGAGGTGGATAATCCAGGTGCAGAAAGTAAAAAGTCTGTACAGAGATCAGTTCCAACCATTTGCATTTCCATCTCCATCATGCAGACTAATCAGCAGAGGGGCTGATCACCTGTTTAAGTGAACAGGGTGAAGGAAAACAAGGCAGGGTTTTTACTTTCTGGACCTGGATGATCCACCTCTGGAAAACTGTAAAAGCGACGTTTCTGCAGATGAAGATTTCATACATGCAGCTCACAGATTACTTATTATTCATTTTCCTTCCTCCTCCATCCTTGATGTCTCCTCTTTACCTCATATTAGATTCTGCTTTTCCAGGTCTGAAACTTTCTGTCCTTAGAACCAGTATAAACAGCAGCAATGGCTTCAGATATGACCAATATTTATCATTCTGGGAAATTACCCCAGGAAAACTAAATATGGAGCACAAGATGGAGCATAAGGCATAAAAATATTAAATATGCTAACATTGTTTGTGAAAAAAACTCATCCAAAGCCAATTGTAGAACATGGCATCAAATAGAGTTCAACATATTTGATGCTATTTGGACACAATCAGCAGTTTAAAAAGCTACCAAGGTGTTTTGGAGGCAAAATCTAACAATCAATCAACACAACTTAATATATAGAGCAACTTTTCTTGTGTTCTTCAAACGGTTTCTCTGGTTAATAAAAACATTGATATCAATAATAATAAAAAAAAAAACTCTGCTATAAGTCCAGCAGATCATGACTCAATCAGTCGGATTCATCAGAGAGAATATCTTTGTTTAAGCTCTTCTTTTCTTCATCCTTGTCAGGTTAACCAGACGAGAGCCGAGGGAAGCAGGTTTATAATGTTTAAACATGATTATAGCATCAAGTAGCAGAGGACTCACCTTAGATCTGCTGCTCCAGGATCATTCCTGAACCATAGAAGAGGATCTTTTGACCGGTCACTCTTCATAGAAACACAGCTGGGTGATAGAGACCCTGCTCTGTTCTCCTCTGTGTTCCTCCACATGTTCCTCTGTGTGTTCCAGCCTGAATCCCATCTAAGAAGGAAATAAAGACTCTTAGTTAACATGTGGTGCACTCTCAGTTTAAGTAATTCACTTTTCTGTTTGTGCTTTTGCTGCTTTCCAGATCTTATTTTTATTCTGTATTTGTTCTCTGCAGTGTTGTTTCTGACATCCCCTTAGATTTAGTCTTAGTTTTAGTCTTCAGGATGAAAACTATTATCAGTTTTAGTCACATTTTAGTCATTAGTATACGTATCTGATAGTGTTAGTCGGTTTTAGTCACTAAAAATCAAAAAGGTTTTAGTCTAGTTTTAGTGAGTTTTATCATCCAATTTATAAAATAGTTAACCTTTAGAATTTTGAGTGGCAACCAGATTCTCTACTAGACTGACAGCTCTAGCCTAGATACAACAGTTGCTGGGTATAGAATGCTGCCGTGAAGTTCATCATTTCTATAAGGCAGAAAACTGATTTCTACAATTCAAATAAACGTTTTTAGAAATTAATGCCTACTGTTGAGATATATTACCAACATATTACTAAATCAGTGGGCTGAACCATCTCCGTTGCCACCTGAACTACCCCCTTTTGTTCTTGTCCACAATGGAACTACCCCACGTTACTCACAGCACGGACCAATCAGCCGATGCGCAGACAGGAAGTTCCCGCACGTCATCCATGGGTTAAAAAGCGCAGCGCGAAAAGACTCTTTCTCTTTTTCCATGGGTTTGCAGCCCGTCAGGAGAGGCCTATTTCACGTGAAATATCAGAAGAAAGCTGACTGGAAGTAGCTTTCGTTTTCCTGCATCGAAAGTCACGGATCGCAGTGTTCCATCGTGCGTAGCAACAGCGCTGACTGGGAGATAGAAAGCCTTTGAAGCTGACCGCGGAGTTT
>NW_015152332.1:48846-50601 GCF_000732505.1 Cyprinodon variegatus
CTATAACTCCAGTTCTAGTTAACCATCTATTCATTATCTGCAGGACATTATTTTTGCACAACAGGGTCAACTGGAACAGAAAAGTACTGATGACATCATCGCATTCAAAGCTAGTCTGGAGCTGCATTTCACCTCCTGGTATTAATAGTCTCTAGATAATAATAAATTATGACTTTTTTGGGGACGGGTTCTGACTGTTGTTTGCACTTATGCGCCAAACAGCAGTTCAGATTACCCATCCTTTAGAGAGGGTACTGGAGAGTGCCCCTTCTGGGGACTCCCTTGTTCTTCTGGGGGACTTCAACGCTCAAGTGGTCAATGACAGTGAGACTTGGCGAGGCGTGGTTGGAAGGAATGACCCCACCTGACCTGAACTCGAGTGGTGTTCTGTTGTTGGACTTCTGTACTTGTCGTGGATTGTCCATAACGAACACCATGTTCAAGCATAAGGGTGTCCTTATGTGCTCTTGGCACCAGGACACCCTAGGCTGTAGTTCAGTGATCGACTTTGTTGTTTCATCTGACCTGCAGCTACATGTGTTGGACACTCGGGTGAAGAGAGGGGCGGAGCTCTCCCCCGACCACTACCTGGTGGTGAGTTGGCTCTGATGGTGGGGGAGGATGCCGGTCAGACCTGGTAGGCCCAAATGTATTGTGAGGGTTTGCTGGGAACCTCTGGCAGAGTCCCCCGTGAGAAGGAGCTTTAACTCCCATCTCCGGCAGAGCTTTGAACAAATTCCGAGGGAGGTGGGGGACATTGAGTCTGTCCTGGGCTGCCCTCTGGACTCGGTGGAGGAAGTGGCAGAAAGGAGGATGCTGTCCAAACTCACATCCATCATGGACAACACCTCTCACCCCCTGCACCAGACTGTAGAGGAGCTGAGCAGCTCCTTTAGTCAAAGACTTAGACACCCTGTCTGTAAGGAGGAGCGCTACAGCAGCTCATTCATTCCTGCTGCCACCAGACTCTATAATAATGCACTATATCAACAATAACTCCTGTAAAAAACACTGTGCAGCTATATTATAGTTTTTTATTTATTGACTGTGCAACATTCTACACTTTAACGTAAAAGTAAATCCACCTGTATATAAGCCATTCGGATTGTACATATTTTTATTTCTTATTTTTATTTTGTTTTTCATTGTGTGCGATACAGGTACACTTGCACCTCAATCCTTATTTATCGTGATATACTGTATATACCTGGATATACTGTATGTATATTGTTTATTCTTAATGCACCTTTTTCCTCTTTGTTTGCACCTTCTGTAACTTCTATACCAATATGTGACGAGTGAATTTCTCCGCTGTGAGATCAATAAAGGTCATCTAATCTAATCTAATCTGAGTGGACTATGTTCCGTGCCTCTATTGTTGAGGCGGCTAGTCAGGCTTTATTGAACTGTGGGACTCTAGAAGCAGCTGAGTACCGGCAGTCAAAGCGGCAGGTGGCTTTGCTAGTCGCTGAGGCAAAAACTCGGGCGTGGAAAGAGTTTGGAGAGCCCATGGAGAAAGACTTCCGTACGGCTTCGGAGCAATTCTGGTCCACAATCCAGCATCTCAGGAGGGGGAAGCAGAGCAGTATCAACACTATTTATATTAGGGGTGGTGTGCTGCTGCCTCGACCGGGGACGTCGTATGTCAGTGGGTGGAGTACTTCTAAGACCTCCTTAAAGGAGAAGTTCGGTTTTTAACACTTTAAGCCCATTTTCTGTAGTGTCCAGGATGAAATCGAATGATCGACACCAAAA
>NW_015152332.1:51960-56411 GCF_000732505.1 Cyprinodon variegatus
TACAGAGCAATCACACTCTTAAGCCACCTTTGTAAGGTCTATTCCGGGGTTCTGGAAAGGAGGGTCCGTCGGATAATCGAATCTGGGTTTCAGGAGGAGCAGTGTGGTTTTCGTCCTGGCCGTGGAACACTGAATCAGCTCGACACCCTCAGCAGGACTCTAGAGGGTGCATGGGAGTTTGCCCAACCAGTCTACATGTGTTTTGTGGATCCGGAGAAGGCATTCGACCGGGGAGTCCTATGGGGGGTACTCCGGGAGTATGGAGTACCAGGCCCTGTAATAGGGGCTGTTAGGACTCTGTATGACCGGTGTCAGAGCCTGGTCAGCATTGTCGGCAGTAAGTTGGACTCGTTTCTGGTGAGGGTTGGACTCCGCCAAGGTTGCCCTTTGTCACCGATTCTGTTCATAACTTTTATGGACAGAATTTGTAGGTGCAGCCAAGGTGTTCAGGGGATCTGTATTGGTGGCCTTAGGATTGCATCTCTGTTATTTTAAGATGATGTGGTTCTGTTGACTTCATCAGGGCGTGATCTACAGTAGAGTGAAATCTCCAGGTTGGGGAGGATGTACTGCCCCTAGTGGGTATCTTGGGGTCTTGTTAATGAATAAGGGGAAGATGGAGCGGGAGATCGACAGGCGGAAGGAAACATGCGCTGTACAGGTCTGTTGTGGTGAAGAAAGAGCTGAGCCAAAAACCATAGCTCTTGATTTACCAGTCGTACGTTCGTACCCTCACCTATGGTCATGAGCTTTGGGTCAAGTCCGAAAGAACAAGATCCCGGATACATGCGGCTGAAATGAGCTTTCTCCATAGTTTGTCTGGGGTCTCCCATAGAGATAGGGGGAGGAGCTCAGTCAACCGGGGAGGACTCAGAGCAGAGCCGCTGCTCCTCCACATCGAGAGGAACCAGTAGAGGTGGATTGGGCATGTGATTAGGATGCCTCCTGGACGTCTCCCTGGTGAGGTGTTCCAGGCACGTCCCACCTGGAGGGGGCCCAGGGGGAGACCCAGGACACGCTGGAGGGACTGTGTTTCTCGGCTGGCCTGGGAGCGCCTTGGGATACCCCCGGAGGAGCTGGTCCAAGTGGCTGGGGAGAGGGACGTTTGGGGCTCCCTACTGAAGTTGCTACCCCCGCGACCCGACCCCAGATAAAAGGAAGAAGATGGATGGATGGATGGATGGATGGATGGATGGATGGATGGACTATTTTCATTTAGTGTGTGAATATTAATGAACACAGTCAGATAAATTAATTAATAATTATCAAACCTCCATCAGAGCCAGCGATACTTCACACACGCAGAGAGAGCTGCTGCAGACGGGCTGACGTTAGCCGTGGCTGCTGCAGATAGGCTGACGTTAGCCCGTCCGCAACAGCCGTCGCAGCGGTTAGCTTTAGAATTCCTCTGATTGCCACAGCCTTCTCAGCATCAGAACTTTTTTTTAAATCCGCACTAAATCAGTAAATGTTCCATATAGTGAAGCCTAAAGTATAATGTTCTCGCCTCAAATGATCTTAAAACATACTTTTATTGAACAACGGCAACAAAGAAGAGAACTTCTAACATAATACTCTGAGCTCTGTGAGCGCTAACCTGGAAGCTGCTGCTGCTGCTGCAGTGCATGCTGGGACAGCTGTCAGTCTGGAGAACAGACAAGTCTGTTCTGATGCATGCTGGGTAAAGAGGGAGGGGAACTGGAACTTCGAATTGGAACAGTACTAGGGCTGAGGCGGATGACGTTTTATGAGCACACGAGAATGACAAGTACACATGGTGAGAAACAGCCTCAGAGAGCCTCTTTAGCAGACGCTGGCTTCCAGCAGAGGGCGCTAACCCAACCTAACCACGGCCACGGGAAGTGGGGGGTGCTGCACAACCCCCTTGTGGCAAGAAGGAAATAAAAAAAATATTTAAAATGCAATTTATACATTTCTTATCAATATTTTGCAAAATGATTTGGACTTTTTTTATTTTACTATTGCATGTATTTGGATTTTCATTTAATTATTTTAAGCCCTAATCAACACAAGCTTATGGAAGTTACGTTGTCATGGAAACGTCAAGCAAGCTAGTGGTAGCAGCAACAGAGTAGTAAATTTACATAGTCTGATGACAGAAAGGAAGAGGATCCCAGGGCTCACTGGTGGGGGGGGGGCAGGTAGGTCCCAGGCTCAATCTGTCCTGAGTCCGTTGGATGGATCATACTAGAACTGCAACTAACTATCAATTAGAAAATTGATTAAACTGTTGATTTTTTCAATTAATTGATTAATAATCTGATTATTAATACATAATTATGCTAATAATCTGATTATTATTAAAGGTTAAAGATTATAAAAGGTTCCTTAAAGAAGATTTTTTATGAAAAGAAACCAGGTGAAACTCAAACTTTTCCTCTTAAAGAATTCTGGATTATAGAGCAGACTGAGAGACGAAAACATTCTTTTTATCTTAAATGAAAAAAATGTATATATTTTTTACAATCTTGGTATAATTCCTGCTCCAAGTGGGTCGCTCTGTCAGCTAATGTCAGGTTTTACAGTCACTATACTCCAGTTAACCAGCAACTGATCACTAAATAAGTTGATGATTATTTCAATAAACGATTAATCAGATTAATTGTTCCAGCCCTAGATTATTCCACTCTGCATATCTAGGAGAACCCGACCTGATCTGGAACAGTGGTCTACTGCTGTATAAATTAGCTAAGCTAAGCTTAAAAGAATTGTTAAGATAGAAAAGTGTTGACTCAGAGCCATAGCTCTGTTGAACCGTCCATCCCACCTGCTCTCAGCAGGAATGACTTTATCAGACTAATTACGTCTAAAATAACTTCTAGAACAACCAAATTATTCAAATTCTCCAGACTAAATTAGGTTTGGAATGTTATGATCAAATTAAGCCTCTGAGTTATGAACTGATTAGCTTGATTTAAAGCTTAACTTTGACTAAAGCTTCCTGGATGTTTTGAGGTTACTGTAAGAGAAAGATGAATGCAGAACTTTATATTCTTTGTCTGTGAAAGTGTTGCTTTAAACCATGATTATCTTCTGCCCTTCACTCTTACTTAAATGTCAGCGGCTCTGATAAACCAGTTAAAGGCCAACTTTGGCCCACAGGCTGCTTTTGGACACACTAAGGAGGCTTTACTGAGGGCCACAGAGGAAAAACACCTTCTCTACTGCTGCAACCAAGGCCAGATGTTCAGGAGAGGATCTGCTGAAGAAACAGTGGAGGTCCTTGATGCATTCACTGCCACCTGTCAGCTCAGGTAAAGAGCTCTTTATCCTGCGTGTTCATTGGATTTCTATCAATTTGGCCAAAATTCACTTTATGATGATTTGCTTTATCTGGATGTTTTTAAAAGATGTTTGATAAAGAAGCTTCCTGTTTGCTGGATCCAAACATATTCATGAAAAGCTGCAGCTTCCCACGCCATGGCACGTTTAATCACCATGGTTACAGCAGTAAACTGCTCTGAGTGACAGCAAGAGGCCTGCAGCTCAGGCTGATCACCTCCATGCTGCGCTGCAGAGGAGCCGACAGAGACGGATTTGCTCTTATTGGTTGATGTGACAGGCTAGTTATCTAAAAGTAGACGATTTGATGCTTTCCTACCTCAGTGCTTCCAATAAAACTCAGGAGTCTCTGACCTATGATCACTGGAGGAGCAGCGCTCCATCAGTGCAGACAGACCAACAGTTGAACTCACCCGTGTCCACCAGGAAGACGCCATAGTTGTTATGGAGGTCGGAGCTGTCGGGGCAGCTCTCTATTCCCTCCAAATACATCTGGTTGGCCTCAGCAAACCGTCTCTGGAGGGAAAAGGTGGAGGAAGAGTGAGCAGGTTCCCAGCAGCAGATCAGCAACCTGACAGCTTCTAGGAAAACTGGGAAACAAGGCAGGAGGAGTGAGGCGCAGCTTCCTTTACCTGTTCAGCATAGAGAGACGCCAAACTGGAGTAAGCATCAGCGAAATGGGGACCGTAGCGGATAGAGTCTTTCAGCAGAGCTTCTGCCTCTTCCTCATTTCCTTGGGACCTTTAAGAAAACATCATCATTAGAAGCTACTGCAATGACACGGAAGGCAAAGTTCAGGGGATGGGAGTCCTTTCAGAAAGCTCCAGGTTCAGAGTTTATTCTAACAGTCAGACATTCATGCAGATCTTTGCTGATCCTCAATCATTGGATGACATCAGCTTCCTGTACAAATGGGAGGTCAGAGGGGCCGCATCGCTGGATGCCAAACAGACTGATCCAGGCTGGCTGAGGGTCGTTATGGTTCTGTTCTGCTCCACTGCTTTCACCTTCCTCTGGTTCATGGTGTCAGCACTTAGACAGCTCCAAATCAAAACAAAACATACTGCAGACATGTCGCAGACACACTGCTGAAATGCTGCAGACATGCTGCAGACATGTCGCAGACACACTGCTGAAATGCTGCAGAC
>NW_015152332.1:57833-59389 GCF_000732505.1 Cyprinodon variegatus
GACACTGAAGTTGGATCTTACTTGAGAAGGTTCCCCAGGTTGAAGAGAGCGCGGTTATGCTGAGGGTTGATGTCCAGCGCTTTCCTGTAGAAATGCTCCGCCTCATCTGCGCTGGAGGTCAGTGTTCCCAGGTTGTTCAAGGCACTGGCGTGACGGGGGTATAACCTGTGATCCCGGGAGAAGACAGCTTAATGTTATAGGAAAATACACCAGTAAATCTGTCAACAAGGAGAACACTGCTGTATGTAATATAGTTCAATACTGCTGAACCTTCTACACGACTAACAGACTGACCTGATGAGAAGAAATCTGCCTCTGGTCATAAAAGCATCAACCATTTCAATAATTAGGACCCAGAAGCTGTGATGATCTTTCTCTGTTTGCTCTAAATAAGTAAAATGTAAATAAACCAGATAATAATAAATAATGCATCACACTTTTAAAGGCTGACATGCTGCAACGTTTATTAAGAGGTTTGAGCACAGGGTCAAAGGTTAAGGTTATCCTACCTTTGTTGGCATATGCTTTGAAGTTAGCTATGAGGTACCCTAGGCTCTGAGAATGGCCTGTTTTATTCATCATGTCCATGCTTTTCATTACATACTAGGGGTGTAAATCACACCCATCATGGTGATTTGATTCAGTATAGATTTCCTGACCCAACGATTCGATTACTTTCTATACTCAAGAATACACCACGATACAATTCGATTATGTGGTTTTATTTTAAATTTTTTTTACCTTACAGGCTAGAAAATATTTCAAATTTGAAATGAATCAATAAAAGCTGTAATATCATTATGCATTCTATTTGAGAAACAACAGCAAATAACAGAAGTAGAAAAGTTGCACTCCACCTATTCCTATTAAAACCTCATTCACTGACAAATAATAATACCCCTGCGTTATAGATTCTGAAAGGCCTTGCATCAAAAAATACTGCGCAAAATCAGTGCAATGTGTGCAATGCAATACCTCGGCTCCAGACGTCCCCGCCCCCTCCACACACGCCCCGCTGCACCTCTCCCAAATTGTAATCGACCGCAGACAGTGCCGCAGACAGGAGGTCGGCTTGTTATGTTTTTATGACCGAAATTGCGGAAAACAACTTATGAAGTTTGACCCCACAACCACAGTTATAGGTGCCCGCAAACCATATAACCACTACAAACTGCACGACCACAGCTACGGGCGCTGCAAACCCTACAACCGTATTTTTTACATTAGGAAAAACAATTCATATTTATTAAAATTAGGGCTGCAACTAACGATTATTTTAAAAATCGATGAATTGGCCGATTATTTTTTCGATTAATCGATGAATCGCACAAAAATTTTTTTTTATATTAACCTCTTTATTCCAAAATAAACATTTTAGACAGAACAAACAAGCACACAAGTACAGGTTGCTCATTAACTGTCCTGGTGCAATATGAAAAATAAATGTTTGTGTTAAAACTACGCAAACTTACTGTACATGAGAAATGTAGCTGTACATCTACAAAATATAGGGTACTTTGTTTGATAAGGTGCAAAAAAAGACATTTTTGTTTTTC
>NW_015152332.1:59399-62909 GCF_000732505.1 Cyprinodon variegatus
AACACAACACCAATAGCAAAGCAGACAGTGGTTCGATAATCATCTCCCTGAAATTAGTTTTTGGAACCTGGGATGTCTGTAACGTGGTGGTGTGCTGTCACCAATGGTTCCATTCAAGGTGCATAGTCACTATTTTTCCAGGTATGATGTGTGATCATATACCGGTACTACTGAGAATTGCATAATTGTCTCTTCTTGGCTGATTTATGGAACTGTCGCCGTATCCAAACCTTTATCACATGTTGTACTTCATATGAGGCCCAGCCGGATAATGTTGCTTACGGGTTTATTGTTGTGTCGTTACGCCATTGGACTGAACCGGCCACAGTGAGAGAGTAAGGGTCAGACCTGGAGCAGTAAGACATGACACTTCCTGTTTTAAGGCAGTGGGAGTGAGATGATGGTGCATCTGCGACCTCATCTGAACACTGAGATCTTTCCTGGTGTCTGCGCTTGGATTAGGATTGATCTATTGATTTTGGTACAGATCAGATTAGAAATTTGAAAATTGGTGCAAAACATGTGCCAAACCATCACATCTTAAGGCCAAAACACAACTTAGTTCAATGTTGATGGACTTCCTGTTCTCAGAAGGCGGGGCTAAGAAAGTCTGACCATTCAATTTTGTTTTGGGCAAGACATGGACCAATCAGAGAAGGTATCCTGCCTGAGGGAATGTTCTACATAGAAACTATATCGGTTTCATTTTCTGAGAGACTCCGATCTTTGAGGTAAAACTCCACCCTTTGAACACCAACCAAAACTACCTATTTCCATGACTTTAGACACCATCAATTAAAGTCCTGGTCGTTGTTGGGTGGCCATGAACATTTCTCACATATAGAGAGAATAGTTCATCATATGGTAAACAAAATACTTTGCCGCAAATACCAGGCTTCCTCAGAGCAAAAACATCTTTTCCACGAATCCTGAGCAGAATCTGCTCCATCTGTCCCAAATTAATCAGGATTTTAACCAAATTGATCACAAGATGGAGTTCCTATTTCACAACATTGACATCACAGTAACCCACACAAATGGAAATGGGAAATCTAGAAAACTAATAGAATTTATAAGTGTACTGAGGACGGTTTTTAAAAAATTGTAAAGGCCAACATGAGGGGGCACTGAAGAGCCATTTTTACCAGGCCTGACAGATGCAAACTTTGCTGCATTCTCATAACTTTTAAATGCCTTCAAAAAGCTCATTTATTTGCCACGAGAATAAACACTACAGACACGACATGTTTGACATCATATGGAACATCGGCCAACCCTACTGATGAAAACATGGCGCATGGGTGGCTGCTAACAGTGTCTCTGTTGCAGAGCGAAACATTCAAAGACGCATGACCTGGATGACACCACCCGTTTTCACTCAGCACTGATAATCCATCTCCTTTGCTTTTGCCAGACTTTGTGGTTGCGTTAGAAATCCTTAGAAAGTAACATGGAGTCTGAGATGTGATCCTGCAGCCTGAGGCTCATTTGGTCTACTTCTGGTGTCTCTTACAGGGCCTCTCTCGCCTGCTTCCACTTCAGTGTTCAGTCGACCAGTTTCATGACCCAGAAACCCTGATATCTGCTCACTGCAGAGCTGTGGGCCTCTTAAACCTGTCCCATGTCTTCCTTCTCTCACCTGGTCCCACTTCCAAAGGTCCTTAGTCTAGCTGCAGACACCCTTCTCCTCCTCTCCTGTTTCACTTTGCATCCTTAAATCTATAATCAAACCGTCTGAAGAAGAAGCGGTGATGCTAAAAGGAACATACTGAGACAGCTAACAAACCAGACAGAGGAAATAACGAAACGGATTCAATAATTGAAATGGATTAGATAATAGCGCTCCGCATCAGCAGCACTGTGTCTGTCTCCCTGTCAGCTCCCAGGTCAGCTTCTCTCTGATTGGTTGATGTGGTGAGTCGATTTTTCCAACTCCAGCAGCTGCTGGTTGTTAAATTTTGACATTTGATCAAAGTTTGCAGGGGAAAATCGGGCGTACAGTTTGTCATATGTTTAGTAAAGGGTCTACGATGTACGGCTGTATGCATCGCTAGCACAACTAAAGCACTTTGGTGTGATTGCAGCTAAGATGGAGACGCAGACTCTCACCGAAAGAGGGCCTCCCTGGAGAGCCAGACGTTATTCTGTTGGACAGTTTTCAAGGAGAAGAGCAGGATCAGCAGCAGCATGCAGACACTAAGAAGCGTGGTCCCCCAACGGCCTACGGTGGACCAGAGCCGGCCCAGACCATGAGCCACCAGAATACAGTAACCCATACTTGGAAGGAGAGAAGAGATGAGACACATTCAATTAGGGAGGTTAATTAACGAGGATTATTTCAGAGTTAAACAGATTCCTGCACAGTCTGAGACATAACTGGGATCTCGAATTTTAAAAGTTTTATAAAAGGTGCAAATCTACAACCAGAAAATAGTTAAAAATAATATATACAGCTGCAATGTTCCCTTTGGACCATGGGCCTAACGTCCCTTTGTCTCTGGTCAATAAGCAGTGGCCTCAGGCCAGGCTGTAGATTTCACAGACTCACCTGGGCATGTAGAGAACTCTCTCAGCCACAACAAATCCCACTCTAAAGAAAAGATTACTGGCTGGAATGAAGGGGAAGACCAGGAACAACATTCCCACCAACACCTCCCTGTTCTCCTGCCCCTGTAGGAGATCAACAACAAAGCCAAAGGATAGTTTTAGTGAAGGAATCTGATATTTCTAATCTAATCTGGTTGGTGCGCTGAATGAGAGACTACTGCAGTAACAGGCCACTTTAATCAAAGTATTTTTCTCACAGCAAACCACAGTTTCACAGGTTTAACACATTTCTGTTTTTGCTGAGGGTGAGGAACAGACGACCAACCATCCATTCATCTAGGCTCCTTTGCATCCCTTCTTAGCAGTGCTGGACTGTACTTTGAGAAGCCCATAATCCTGCTGGGGGACTAACCCTTTAGGGGTGCCCTCCCAGATCTGAACCCAGGTGGTGTTTCCTCTATACTGATGCTGCTATAGGCTAAAGCTGCTGGAGGACAATGAAACAACTTTCCCTCACAAATGTTACTTCTATTCTCTGGCAATAACTTTTTCAATCGCTTGTTCCACTAACTGAACCAAGATACTGGAAGGCTGGAAATACCTTGGAGGCCTGCTTTGAGAAAGGAACCTTAGTGTTTTTTGAACAACTAAAAGGAAAACACAGAAAAAAATGATTTTTGTTATGTTTAATTCCGATTGTTCCTGGGCTCCAATAAAAGACCATGTTTGGTTCCATCACGGATTGGTCTTTAAGTCAATGTGAATGCAGCTGTTCTAATGAGGATTTATTCAGGGAGAAGATATGGAGGTTTAGCTCCATCAGCCTACCCACTGGAGGAAAGGTTAGCTGTAGCTCCATCGGCCTACCCACTGGAGGAAGGTTAGCTATAGCTCCATCGGCCTACCCACTGGAGGAAAGTTAGCTATAGCTCTATCGGCCTACCCACGGGAGGAAGATTAGCT
>NW_015152332.1:64203-72558 GCF_000732505.1 Cyprinodon variegatus
AAGATTAGCTATAGCTCCATCAGCCTACCCACTGGAGGAAAGGTTAGCTGTAGCTCCATCGGCCTACCCACTGGAGGAAAGTTAGCTATAGCTCTATCGGCCTACCCACGGGAGGAAGATTAGCTATAGCTCCATCAGCCTACCCTCTGCCTCTTACCTGCAGTGACTGGAGGCAGCGCCAGCAGAGAGCAACCATCACCACAGCCAGCAGCATGGTGGCCATGTTTCGCACATCCATTACAGATTCCACGAGGGGGATGCTGCCCACCTGCCAGTCGTAGCACAACACAATGGGGGCCAGCAGCAGCCAGGCATTGAAGGACAGCAGGAAGGAGTAGGTGAGAAACCTGAAGAAGAGGAAGAGCAACGATTGGGAGGGAAAACAGAAACACTGGAGGACTTTATTTTCTGTTTCACTATTAGATGGCAAAACATCCATCCATCCATCCATCCATCCATCCATCCATCCATCCATCCATCCATCCATCCATCCATCCATCCGTCCGTCATCCATTCCACCATCCATCCCACCATCCATCCATTATCCATCATCCATCCAACCATCCATCCATCCATCCATCCATTATCCATCATCCATCCCACCATACATCCATCCATCCATTATCCATCATCCATCCCACCATCCATCAATCATCCATCCATCCCACCATCCATCCATCCATCAATCCCACCATCCATCCATCATCCATCCATCCCACCATCCATCCATCCATCATCCATCCATCCCACCATCCATCCATTATACATAATCCATCCATCCATCCATCCATCCATCCATCCCACCCTCCATATTTTTCCTAAAAACTGTCTCTATTTTGTTTTTATTTGCTCATTTCTGTGATTCTGTGGAGAAAAATGTTTCTATGTCTGAATTAAAAAAAGGTTTTTATGACTAATTGTTTATAATTCTTTATTGCCATGGCAGGGAAAACGTTATAAAGCATTTTTCTAACCCATGATGGTAAAGCTTTGATAGAGAGAATTAGCCTAACCCCCCCAGTGGATATCAGGTTATGAACGGTTGCTGATTTAAACCTGATGCTGCTACAGACAATGAATCACTATATTTCAACATATGTAATACAATACCAGATGCCAACAAGTATTAATGGATTCACTGTGAATCAGCTGGAAAGAGTGTGGCTAACCTGGTGAGCAGGTGAGGAGAAAAGGAGGCGGGGTTGTCCTGTTCTGAGAATAGAGGCATGGACCCCCCCATGAGCCAGAGCCTGACAGACATGATGATCACCACCTAGAGGAGAACCTGGAGTTAGACGGGATCAAGGCTGAAGATAAGCATCCTGATCAGAAGTTCAGGAGAGGAAACTAAAGATGCATGAAGCTCAGAAATGTTCCACAGCGAACAGTTTGATGACATGCAGGCGTTTATTTCCAGACTTTTCTATTTCTGTGAGGTCGGTGTGGATTAGCAGGTTGGAACATGCTTTGGAAAGCTGTTTCTATTCCACTTTAGCTTTGCTCATTTTCACCCTGAAATATTTCTGGAAAGACCAGATCTTCCTCTTTTCGTTCCATTTCCTTCTTCCTCCTTCAGACTGAAGTCATTCTAGCTTTGGCTGAAGCTTTGCCTCCAGGTCATGTTCCAATGGTTAGCATGGCTGTGCCAAGTCTGATAGCTCTGTGAGCTCAGCCTTTACTGTAGATGTTTCCAGGTTTTATGTACTAAGATGTTCTCAGAACCGTATTCAGACTAGTTAAAGATGACATGTCAGGGGTTGACGTTAAGGATTTTTACCACTTGCCCTTTGGGCAAGTGACTTTCACATTTCATTTGCCCAGGAACAATTTTTACTTGCCCAGTATAATGTTTGATAAATATAGTTCCTAATATTCATTTTTGTATATATATCAATGAAACATGTTTGTTGTTTAAATGTTTTTTTGTAATTCAGTATTTTTTAAGTTTCCAGGTTCCTGGTGTGTATCTGCATGCGTCAGATAATGAACTCCAGCCTACATTACCGTGTTAACATGCTTTTCAATCCTTCCTGCACATTCTTTTCAAACTAAACTTTGCTTTAAACGGTTGTGTTTTAATATAAATTAAAACAAAAATCTAAAAAAAACTTGACAGGTTAAAAACTTAAGATAAATCACAGACAGAAGTCAATGTCACAAATCAATAACTTTTATTTTAGAGTCACGGTATGTTTATACAAGATAATACTACCGGTATTAATATAATGTGACTTTTCTAGAGAATCATTATCCATAGTTATTTTATACAGGGTTACCACAGTCTGACATCATTTCAGAATTCCCTGACTTTTAACTGACTCAGGATTAGTTTTACCTGACAAAATAAATGCAGCAAAAAGACAATAATAATAACATAACAGGTCACCAATTTAACATGTTTAGCTCTATAACATTAAAATTAACCTCCAATGTCTAAGAGAAAAAAAATTAATGAACATTTTTTAATGTATGACCTGCATCACTGTACAGAAGACTGCCATATGATAGCGCTTTCTAGCATGTTTGTCGTTTCGGTAACTACATCAAAATTACGGCTAGGTGGACAAAAATCACGCCATCTGGCGGAAAATCATGTGTTTTTTTCAAATCACGAACCTTTTTAAAATCACGCGAGAATGTGTACAAAACAGCAAAAATGGCGCCGGCAACGCTTCTGGGTCGTTTTTACCAAATTTCGGTGATTTTAAAGTAATTTTGAGTGATCATTTGTTTTTGCGATCATTGCACTTGCCCGGCGGGCAAATGCAATGAAATTTGTACTCTCCCAACACAAAAAACGACTTGCCCCGGGAGATCGGGCGATGGTTAACATCGAGCCCTGCATGTGAAGGAATTCAGATGAACAGAGTTCAGAAGAAACAACATGCTGTCATCCAGGCGTGTAGAACACATACTCACATAGGCAGAGATGAGGCCCACTCGTTTTATCAAGGCTTTGCAGAGGAGAGGGAGGTCCCTGAGTCTGGAGCTCCTGAGGCCCCTGAGGAGCAAACAGAGACAGTCAGCTGGACGTCTGGACGCTACGCTTCGGTTCAAATTCAAGCTAACAGTGAGACTGAACTTCCCCTCATCAGACTGAGGGATCAGTCTGATGAGGGGCCAGCCTTGGGGCCCGCCATGGGATCCAGACTACTTCCGAAGGTCCTGTTTCTATCTGAGCTGGGATCGAGGATCCCTCATGGGAAAACTCCCTCTCAACCTTTAACCCTTAGTTTCTCTGTTCCAAACTGCAAAGCAACAAACCTCTTCTTTTTGTAACCCCATATCGTCCACCAGGTCCTTTTAGATGAGTTCCTCTCTGATCTAGTGTTAAATACTGACATCATAGTGGAGGATTTTGACTTTCAACAACACTTTATTTACACAGTTAAAAACATATAAAGAAAATAACAAAAAACAAGTGTCTGCTAAAAATCAGTAAATGAGGATCTTGTTAATTTGTGGTTGTCCTTCATCTGACACAGAACATGATGCTGTTAAAACCCACAGCTCAATCAAATCATGTTTTTCTGTGTGGCTCTGTGGAAGGGACACTTCAGCCTTATTCTGGCTTCAGGGGGGATTTTAACACCCATGCTGATAAAGCTGTTAGCTTCAAAGCTAAATAAGGGATTGGTTCACTTTAAACAGTTTCTGGATCCTGCGCTGAAATACGGCGGTGAACAGATTCTCCTCATAAACTTCTCTGATAACTTACATAGCCTTCAGCCCAGAAAGAAAATTTCATTGAACTAGATCATTTCCGTGAAGGAGAACACTGGAGGTGGACCTTATTAACGGTGTTACTTCCTGTTGCCCTAAGGAGGAAGACTCCTCGTCTTCACCTGGAGCTGCTTTTTTTTAAAAAAAAAGCGTCTTAACCTGTTGAGCTCAGCAGGTTTTATACAAAACATTTGCCTCAAATACAAAACTGAAAATAATGAATGAGTTATCAGTTCCCAGCCTTTGGTTAAAGGTGGAACCGCTGTTCTGCTACTTGGTCTGATTTATGCCGGGAATTAAACCATCCTGGATTAACATGCTTTAGTTTTCTTCCCAGAATGAGCAGTGGTGCTGATTAACATGCGGATCTGGTTGGATCAGCTGATGGAAGATCGGTTACAGTAACCTTTGCAGATGGTAACATCTGGATCACTGCTACAACTAGCTGCTTAATTTCTATTTAAAGCTGAAAACTCTAAACATAATCTTCAATGTTAATCTAGTTTAAACCCAAAGAACCAGGAAGTGAAACAGAAAACTTCTATTTGTTATTTCAGGTTAACGTCTGGTAAAGACCAGTGGACGGAGGACTGGGCAGCAGTCAGAGGTGGAGGCCAGCTGGTCCAGTTTAAAAGTTCAGAATCTCTTTCTTTTGGACCGCAGCTCCATAGTCTGCATCAGACGGGTCACCATAGAGGGCTCCGGGTCCGACTCTCTGGGCCAGAGAGTGGGTGTGACACTTTGCTCCGCCTCTACTGACACATTAAATGGTGGAGAAGCCACTGGTGAACCTAAAGTGCTGTTTGATGGAAAGAGTCTAATTAGACTAAATATAAGTGCAGCTAATGTCTAAGGGAGATGGTTTCTCCAGGTTAACAAAGATGGCTTCCTTAACCCCCCTCTCTCAAACCATCTGTCCTCCTTGGTCAGAATCGACATTGTTGTCCACACAGTGTGCTTTGACCTTCCTCCTCCCTCGGTTGGTGGTGGGAATGGTTTCTGCTCGCGTCTGGAGGGTTCTGATGACGCCTAGTTTGTGCTCCAGTGGGTGGTGTGGGTCAAACGGAGGTACTGGTCGCTGTGTTCGGGTTTCCTGTAGACTTCTATGTTAAGTTTTCTGTCTTCCATGATGTGAACCGCCCAGTCCAGTAAGGCAAGGCTGTCATCTTTTACATCTTCCCAGGTGAACTGGATGTTTTAGTCTGCTTTTCTAAAAACCAACAAGAAGAGATCTGCTGAGAGGGATGAACACAGAAGAAGGGACTTCATGTCAGGCTCAGAACAGAAGGATCCAGTACTAAAGGTGGACTAACAGATTCATCAGAACATTTATTGACATCAGGATCGACATCTAAGGCAGGAACCTCTGGTCTTTTAGTCAGTCCTAGCCCAGAGGTAGAGGATGGTTCTGGCTGGCTGGCTGCCACACGGCGCAGCGGAAGGATGATAGGCAGGGGAGCAGAACCAAGTACATGGATGTAGACAGGATAATCCAGAGAGCGAAGCCATAGCCAATGGCGGTGACGCGGACGGTTGTCAGAGCCAGAAGGTTAGAGATCCAGTAAGGCGCAAAGGGAGAATCCAAGATGAAGTCAGGTCACGGTTCCAGGTTTCGAGGGCAGGCAGACTCAGTGGTCCGGAAACGGGTTTGATCGCTACACAAGCAGGCAGACATCAGGTAGAAGTCAGAAGACAGGTCAGGCAAACAGATCAGATGGGGGAAAATCCTGAGACAAAAACTGGGTTCACCCCAGAGGCAATTTTAATTCAATTCTATTCAGTTTATTTCTATAGCTCCAATTCACAACTCATGTCATCTCAGGTCACTTTATAGATCCAGATCAACCAGATCAGTCAGATTGATTCAAAGTTTTCTATCTAAGGAAAACCAGCTGATTGCATCGACTCATTGACTCTTCAGCAATCCCTCACACTAAGCATGCTTGTAGCAACAGTGGAGAGGAAAAACTCCCTTTGAACAGGAAGAAACCTCCAGCAGAACCAGGCTCAGTGTGAGCGGCCATCTGCTGAGGCCCACTGGGGTTCAAGGAGACAGAAGCAGACATAGAAAAAGAAGCTGTAAAAGGCGGCCCCTGCCCCGTGTCGGGCAAGACACCCAGAAACAAGACAGACAATGTAGTTTACACCGTTTGGTAAAGAGTCTATAGACCTGAACATTGGCGAGATCAAACAACAGCTACACAGGCGCAGGACTCTACACAGGAGGGCCACCTCCTGGACTGGACTGGGATCCCCAAACTCTCAATTTCCTCTAGGTATTTCTGAGACTTAGTTAAGGTTGAAAAAGCCAAGCTGAGTTAGAATGTTAAACATCTGGAAACAGCACTGTGTCACTCCCAGTGACTCAATATGACCAAAACATACATTATCAAAACCAACAGCCAAAGGAAGGTTGAGACGCTCACCGTGTGAGAGGCTTGTGGCAGAGCACCAGTGCATCGTAGAGCAGACACACTCCAAACACCGTGATCCCCGTTTCCTTCACCAGCATTGCACAGGTTCCCAGGAACAGGCTGAGGAGAAGAGACCCTGGAGACACAGTGGAGGGGAACGAGTCCTCGGAGACGCACTGGTCAACACTCCTGGACACCAGAGAAAACAATGAAAAAACAGGTTAAACATCTTAACATGGCCTCTTGTTCTACTTGACCCATCTATTCTCTCTATTTGTGCCGATTCACAATAACTTAAACACATTTTTAGCCAGTTTCAACCCTTTCTTTGTCCTGACCCTATCCTAGGGTGAACAGACGTCCCTGATTTCAGGGGACAGTCCAGATTTTGGACCACCTGTCCCTGGCTAAAGCTGTCCCCAAAAATGTCCACAATTTAACAGTTTTATGAATGAGGGGGGAAATGTTGCATGTAGCCTGGAGCTGGAGAAGGTGTGAAAGCCGTAGGGGGCCGGGAGGAGCCGGCTGGGGATGTTTCAGCATTTGGCAGGGAAGCATCTAGAGATCTCCTCATTTTCACCTGCAGATGGCAGTGCTTCCCCTCCAGATGCTGAAGATTGCCTGGAAATAGTCTCAGAGGAGCCTCCATTCACACAGAGATCTTTGTTTCTATCGGCGTGGTACAGCATCAGCCCCCCCAGGCCAACAGCACCGTCCGGTACTGCTGGACGCAGCCAAGACCCCGTCAGAATGATGGCGCAGCTGTTACATATCTCCTTCTTTGAAGAGAGCTCCAGTCAGAGATGATCCAATTTGTTTTCCAACAAGCGGACGCATTTCATGCTGCTGTTAACATAAAGATTAAAAAAGTGCATCGCTTTCTGGACTGTAATGATCCTCATGGATCTCAGCTGCCATTAAGACACAAAGAAGAAAAAGAGCACACCGCTTTTTAAACAGACGCAGAAATGAAAGCAGATGTTTGTTATATCAAACTCACCCTGATAGGGACCTGCCCTGGGTCATGGGGAAGGTGTTAATCTGTTCGTTTTATTTGATCCGTTGACAATTTTTGCTTCACAACCAGTTTAAAAATAATCAATAAAACAACAGATGGCCAACAGATCAACAGGAAGATGTCCACACCTGGAATAAGGAGGAGTTTCTGACCAAAAACCTCCGCCCTTCCTGACCAATGGCACGGCTTTTCTCGGACACGCAGCAGGAAGGAAAGGTTGGCTCAGACGTGTGGAGAACAGGACTGAGAACAACACGGACCGTGAGAGGGAACGTCTCTGCAGCTTCCGGCTGGACGCCTTACCTTATATAGAGGTGGAAGGTCAGCAGGAACAGCAGGCAGGCCAAGACGTCCGCCCGACCCACGATGCCAGACACCTGCAACACACAGGAAAGGTTTCAGCTTCACTGAAGCACCGGACGACCCTGCTACAGATCCTCTGCTCCATTACCCCTACGGTCTGAGTGAAGGAAAGCTGAAACTGAGCATGGATTGGACTAGGCCACTCATCCCCTTAATGGATCCCCAGGTGAACGACCGTCCGCCTGCTGCAGAACTAAATCACACAGATCTGGAGGTCAAACAGCTCTTCCAATCACTCACAGGAAACCAGAAACAAGCCAACCTCCAGATGTTGAACATTTCATCCCAGAGAGGTCGGCTCACTGCAGCAGGAACCGGGCCAACAGGCCCAGCCATCAAACCAGTACGTACCAGTTCCCAGAGCGCTGGTCCAGCCATGATAAAACAGCAGAAACCACTTCCTGAAGCTAAATCCACGTCTAATCCCAGCAGAGAGGAACGATCAGAGAGGATCACCTTTACCACCTGACCACCAGCCAGCTCGCCATCAAACAACTTCACTAAGCCTCTCTGACAGAAAACCCAACCAACATGGAGGAGAGCAGCTGAGAAGACACAGGAACACACTGAAGACATTATAAAATAACTGCATTATTGATATGAATACTTGCACTCTCCAAACTGAGTTGCAGAGAATCTAGGGTGACTAGATCTACAATAAAACGAACAAGCTAAATGTTTCTTTTGTGACTCTGTGTTAATTTACATCTAATGAACTTCAGATTAAATAAAAAAGAACTGAAAAATGCTGAGAAACTAGTCCATGCATTTGTTACTTCAAGGCTGGACTATTGTAATTCTTTACTATCAGGAAGTCCACAAACTGTAGTTAAAAGC
>NW_015152332.1:73373-75721 GCF_000732505.1 Cyprinodon variegatus
TAGTTGTCTTGTAATTGATTTGCTTTGCTGTGTTTCTCTCCTGGGTGGAGCTAATAATGGGCATTGCTGCCATTAACTCTACTTTCTCCTCAACAAAGACGGTTTTCCTCGATCTCTTCTGTTTCTGAATCTGCTGTTTACTAAAACCCATTTCTTTGAGATCAAAGGGTAGTTTTCCTCTCCACTGGGATGATGGTGGATGCAGGAGTTCGCCCTCATTGTCGCTGTGTCAGTGGCTCCCGGTGGTGGCCAGAGGGTGGCGCCTGTGTACGGCATTCTGGCTTCTGGCAGTGAGCCCCAGCTGTGGCTACGATGCAGCTCACCACCATCAGTGGGTGAATGACTGACTGAAGGTAAGGTTGCTGGGTCTAGTTCTATGAGTACAAGCCGTTGAGCATTTAAAAAGATTAATTTCATGGCAGGGCTCGGTTTGTTGTTAGCTTGTCTGTATTGAATTGGACAGATATGACTTTAGCTGGGATTGGCACAGATTACTGGATTATAAGCTATAAATCATTATTAGCGAACAGACCTACTCATTCTAATATCTCCATTGCCCCCTCCAGCGGATCTTCACTGGTTTTTGCTGGATTAGAGCGGATCAGACGTACTGCTGGGAGGTTTGAGAAGTGGTCCAACTCTGCAGCCTCCCTTTGGTGTTAGAGGAGGAGAACAGCTCTCCTCCTTGTTTTGCTCTTTATTTTTAGCCCAGTGAGATCATTTAGAAGTAATCTGCCATCCAGCTTCTCTGCAACTGAATCCAGCCATTGTTCCTAGGGAGGAAGTGTAAAGGTACACCCTTTTAGAGGACAGACATCCACCCAGGCCCGCCCAGAGTCAGGTCCAGATGCTCTCCTCTCTCTCCTGTTCTACTATCAGCAACATGTCGCACAGATGGCCGCCAGGCTCCGCAGGAAGAGCGAGGCGGGAATTGATGAATGCAGCCTCTGTAGCTCTCAGACAGGAGCCTCCTTCACTGAGTCAATGAGTGACTGCTGGGCTGCAGAACGTCTGCAACTCAACAATCCTGCGCTTTTATTTGTTTTTTTCAGTAAATTATGAAAAAGGAAACTTTTTTTCTGCTTTTCTTCATCAGCTGATCATCATCATCATCATCGCCATTAGTTCAACACCCAGGAATCACATTGAAGCCTTCTGGCCTCCTCTTCCATTACTAGGTTGACCTTAGCGCCGCCCAGGGGTGATGGCTTTCTTTGATATTAAAAGTTTTAGTCCGTCCGTCTCTGAAATGAAGGCTAAGGAGCCTCTGGCCTGCTTCGGTTGATGGATGCTGACATGGAATCATGTTTAGAGGTGAATGTTTAAACTGTTAAATAAGGCTTTGATTTCACCTCTAAACTTCCCACAAACACTTCAAAATGCTTCATAACAGGAAATAAGCAGTAAAATCCTGTCTGATAAATAATCTAATCATTAAAGTGAATAAAAGCTGTAAAAGAGACCATTTACTGAAAGAACAGGAGGATGGAAGGATTATTTACTAAAGGAAGGATTATTAAACATATTCAGATAATAACTGTCCCTGGGGGCAGACCCAGGGTCTGTCCCTGGTCTGGGTCAGGATCAGGATGTGGGTCAGGTTAAGGTTCTGGGTCAGGGTCACTCACCGCCTCGGTGTGGACAGGATGCACCGCGAAGAGGAGCGCCGTGATGAAGGCCAGACGGGGCTTCTCAAACACATAACGTTCACATGTGTGCATGAGCAGGCAGGTAGCGGCGCAGTGCAGACAAACGTTGATGATGTGGAAATATAGCGGCGTCATGCCGCCCAGCAGGATGTTCAACCTGATTGAGAGAAAAGCAGAAATGATGAAAGAAGCAGCTGCTGGATGAGGTCCTGCTCACCTCCTTTCTGGACCATCAGCTGTTGAACAGCAGGGGGTCCCTTTCTCTGACGTCACACAGCTGTAGATTATCATCATCTGCCTCATTGTTCTAAGGATCCAGATGTTAATACTGTTAATATTAAGCGGTGGAAAGAACACAGCGACTCTCTGACTGCATGGCTTTGATTCCCGGGGCTCCGGTGGGCCTGGATACCCCCCCTCCTGACAGCAATGCAGCCCAGATCTACCATAGGAGATCCCAGGTCAGGCTACACAGAGGCAATCCAGCATCTCCCCGCAGGGGGAAGATACTGGCAGGAAGGGAGTACATGGACATCATTGTCGAAGGGATACAGAACATAAACTGGAGACTCCCAGGTCAGGATGGGAGCCCCCTCCCAAGGTGGTGGAGAATGACAGACCTGAGATCCTCTAGGACTTCCTGATGATGAGTCAGATGATGGAAACAGAAAACCAAGGCCTCAGGGAGGAACCAGAGAG
>NW_015152333.1:0-2008 GCF_000732505.1 Cyprinodon variegatus
GCATTATTGACCTGTCATCCAGTGTATGCCAAAGGGAATCAAAATCTTGCATTCGAATCCAAAGCCGGACAACTGTGTTTAAGAAAAATCCTTTTTATCCCTACCATGACAATAACTTTTTGTGAATTTAGTGAAAGAAAAGTTTTAGAACACAATCATCTCTTATTTTACCTCAATACACAGAGTGCGAAATACGGGTGGGTCTGGGGGGGCTCAACCTCCCCGATTAACCCATTAGACCCCCTGAAAGCCTCAAAAGCAAAATTTAAAGGGGCTCTTAAATCGTGTCATAAAAATATTTTTTGTCACTAATGGTAACTAAAAGTTTTTAAGCTCAACATGTCCAGTATTAAAATTTAATACCTTTATTCAAAAATATGTCCTGTTTTTTGCCAAGTGGAGCCAGCCAATCCTGTTGGCGTATGCACATTAGCCATGTGCTTTTCCGCAGTTAATAACACTGTCAACGCGGAACAGATTGCGTGAAGACAGCAGGTCTTCACTCCTGTTTGTGGACCTCAACGGACCTCCTCTGGACAAATTTGACCCAGTTCCATTCGTCAGAAACTGGATTAAAGCAGGACATATGCGTGCATGAAAGAGAGAGACAGACAGAGAGACAGAGATTGAGACAGACAGACAGACAGTCTTCGTGTGTGTATGTTTTCATAGACTGACGGTCTGCTCAGGCTCTTGCCCGCTCCACCAGATTCACAGAAAGCTTCATCCACCAAGCTGTCAGGAAGCTGAGCCCCCCTAAAAAAAAAATCACTCTGGACAAACTTTCTCCTGCACTACTATTAATATTATATTTATTTACTGTTCTTTTGCACTGTTACTGTTAAAAATGCTATATCTTACATAATTGGTAATAATAATAATAATAATAATAATAATAATAATAATAATAATAATAATAATAATAATAATAATAATAATGATAATAATAATGATAATAATAACCACTGCAACTTGCACACTTTCTCTTATCCTCTGCACTGTTCACACTTTGACCACTGCTGCACTTTTTGTATAACTCGTGCCATTTGAAATATCAATGCAACGTTCATAAGCTGTATGTAACGCAATTTCGTTCTGTATGCACTCTGTGCATACAAAATGACAAATAAAGAAGTNAAATATCAATGCAACGTTCATAAGCTGTATGTAACGCAATTTCGTTCTGTATGCACTCTGTGCATACAAAATGACAAATAAAGAAGTCTAAGTCTAAGTCTAATAATAATAATAATAATAATAATAATAATTTTTCTGCTGCCATTACCATCTGCATTTATGCACTAGCATAAGTATTGCATATTTTATATTATTGTACATTTTATATTTTATAGTGAAATTGAATGTTTAAATTTAAGTATTAGGAACTGATCTTATCTGTTAGTGCCTGTGCACTTTATCTGTTTCACTGTTGGTGAATTAGAAACGTCCTATCGAGTCCTTGTATGTCTGGTGAATGTGAAGAATTGACATTAAAGCTGACTTTGAAATGTTACAGTATAGGCCTACTGCATATTGAGAAAATTTAGATTGGTATTGCGCAACAATCGGGAGATGGGGACCCCGCAAATATTGACAGGTATTTCGCACACTGTTGAGAAAGCCACAAAAATCAGTTTGTTACATACAGAGCTTTTTCAGCTAAAAATGGCAACAGATTGTACATTTATACAGGTTAAAAAAGCTGGGCTTCTCAGAGGACCATACTCAGAGTTACAGATTAAAAAGAACAAATATATGTTGTTTTCTTATTGAACAGAGAATCAGACTGTAGACAGGGTTCCTACAGCATAATGCAAGTTAAATTCAAGACTTTTTAAGACTTTTTAATACCACTTGAAATAAAAATTTAAGACCAAATTCACAAGAAACACAAGAAAAACCTGCTTGTGACAACTTTTAAGGTTTATTTTAACATAAACCACTGCACTAATGTTTCAAATTTTGAAAAGCTTCCCATACAGGAAGAAAGCTAAAAACACACAAATGA
>NW_015152333.1:2778-28683 GCF_000732505.1 Cyprinodon variegatus
ATTTTGAAGAATTCAATGCCTTTAAAGACTTTTTAAAGACCCGCGGGAACCCTGGTAGAGCTTCTAGATATCTTGAAAATGATTTTCTCTGGCATCATAATATTGGTAGACAGGTTCATAAATCTAAATACTATAAATGTCATTGTACTGTGGTTCTCTTGTGTTCTCAACAATAGGAGAGCATTCAATAAATATATGTTTGAGCTCATTTTTGGAAAGCTTTTGAAAGCGTTGGGATGAGTAGCTGTACAGTAGGTCCATTAGCCACCAACTTTTATTGCAAGGCTGCTTTATGACACACACAAAAAACATTTTTTTATTTCATTTTGAAATACTTGTATTTTAAAATAACCAGATAACCATTTTTTTTATGTCTAAGAAAATGAAAAGATCTAAAACATACAAAAAACACTTCATAGCATTAAGTTCCTGTTTTTTAACCCCATTAATAAAAAAAATCAAATCAAACGTTTTGGTCTCTTTAGTTTCCTAAAAGTTAAGTCTTCTCAATAAAATAATTGTGCTGGAAGCACTATGCCGCTTTCTTCCCCAACTATGCATAACCCCCCCCAAAACAAAACAGGGAAAACTGTGTCACACGCAGGTAAACATTGTGTTCTTTCTATCGCTGTGTCTAACAAAGCCTGTTCATATATGGACATCCGGTGCGGCTGGGACACCTGGTGACACCTGTCGGAGGGGGCGTGGCTACAGCACCCTGCAGCGCTGGCTGGGTGTGGTTCGGCTTGTTTTCAGCAGCGGATGCAGTTTCAGCTGAGAGCTTCCAGAGGAGAGGTCATTGAAAGCAGCAGGTGAGTTCAAAGCTGTCAAAGTTCACCTGTTTAAAGCAGCTCACCTGTTTAAAGCTGCTTTGGTTTAAACACTCGCTTTATCAGCGGGTTTAGAGGCTGGAGAGCTTTTTTTTTTTTTTTTTTTTTAAATCTGCCGGCTGTGTAGCTTTATTGTCCTCAGATTAAATGTGAAAATGTTTGTTGAAACTGTGTGATTTTTACATATTAATTGTTGGTTTAGTTATTTCCTCTAACAGGAAACCTCTGTGTATCTACTTTGTATTTTTTAGCACCCAGTAGATTAAGCAGTGATGTCCTCCAGACCCAAAGGGAGCCCCCCTCCATATGATGAGGATCATGAGTTGTAAGTTTTTATTTTGTATTTAAAAAAAGAAGAAGAAAAAGCTATTAATGTTGAATCTATGCTTTCCACTGGAATTTATGTAAATAAATATCTCAAAAAGATAAAATCCAGTGTAAAATGTGTGTAGACCTTTTGTTCTGCTGGGAAGTTTTGTTCATTGATTTACTTGTTAAAGGGAACAGAAAGATTTACTGCTTTAAATCTGTTTAATTATGGCTTTATTTATTTGCATAAGAGATCAGAACCAGACGGAGGATTAATATTGCGATATTTCCACAGCTCCTTGAATCTAGGCAGTTTCTGTATGGAGTGAATGATGTTTGAGTAAGCAGAGAACATGCTTTTCAATGGAAATGGGAATGTAATCCAGAAATTACACTTAAAATAAGTTTTTGAGAGTAAGTTTGTTAACTTCTTAGATTTATTTCAAATTCTTTTTTTTTTCAAATTTGATTTTCATACCATTTTTTTCAATGTTAAATTTTTAAAAGCATTTTTTTGTATTCATTTTTATAGATTTATTTTTCTAAATTTAGGTTTCTTCTTTTTTAGTCAAGTTTTCTAATTGTAGTCTTTTTAAATCGTCTTTCATAGAACACATTCTCTACTCCTTAAGCCCATTACAAACACTTACTTTTGATACTGTTTTTTGAAGTAGAGAACAACAGTCGTTTAGTTTGGTATATAGACAACTTTCAGATTCACATATTTTATAAAACACCTAAACTGACTATTTGTTGTTCTTTATTTTTATTTTTTATGTTTTAATGATAGCAGTGGGCTTTAGGCTGCCCTACAAGGCTTTAAACCTGGGTTTGAATGGAGACATAGCCATTCTAAAGGACATATCAAGGTGCTCATTTTGAGCCTGGATCCTTATTTATTTTGCAGCCCAGACTGACAGCAGCTCATTGGCTAATTTGTATCATGTGCAGCCTGGTGCCGGACGATCCGGAGGGTTTTACCATATTAACAGGAGAAGCGGTGCAATTTAAATTAGACACTGTCATCGGACAACATGCGAAATTTTCCACAATACACCTTGAAAAGTAGTAATTATCCATGGTCACTAGTAGACGAGCTGACATATCCCAGATTGCTTTGCGAGAGCAGTCCTCGCAAAGCATTATGGACTTTGTTGTGACAGTGGTGATAAAAAAACAAAGATGGCGCAGGCACCATGCGGAGAGGTGGAGTTATGTGACCAGCGGGGATTGAAAAGCAGTTATCATCTCTCCCAACGGTCAGTTAACTGAGTTCACTATAGAGTCCACTATATTGTTCCCTGTTCTATATAGTGATTGAGGCATATAGGGGTTAGGGCGAACGTTCGGACACAGCCTAGATGTTCTGTGAAGCGCAATTTGAAAAAAATACTATTAGTAAAACTTAATCTGAAAAACAGAAATTTGAAATGAAATGAAATTAACACCTGTGTAAGAAAAAAAGTTTATAACTGTTCAGAGTGTACCCTGCCTTTCGCCCATAGACCGCACTGGGACGCAGTTTAAGTGGGAAAAGATGAATGGAAATTTGGAAAAAAACAAAGTTAATCTCAAACTTTTTTTTTTATAAACCGTTTTTAAAAGTTGGTATTTAAAAAAAAATTCAATTCACAATGTTTATGTGCCTTCCAATTTCCATCTACAAATATGTTCTATGTTTGCTACAACTATAAGCAAAACTCCCTCCATGCAGCTGTTGCTAAATAAAATAAGGAGTTTGTGATTGGATTTGTATCAAAAGTTTTTTGTGTCTCTTTGCAGCAATGGAGTTCCTCAGCCAGCCTATTCTTACTTCCCTGATGATGAGTTCCAGCACCTCTATCGCTGGTCGTCGCCTCCGGGAATCCTTAAAATTATGGCCATCATTGTCATTGTTCTCTGTGTGGCCATCTTCGCCTGCGTTGCCTCCACGCTGGCGTATGACAGTCAGGGGGCCATGTCTGGCTTCGGAGGCATGTATGGAGGAGGAGGAGGAGGAATGTATGGAGGAGGGGGATACGGCTCCAGCTTCGGAGGTAGCGCCTATGGAGCCGGAAGCAACTACGGATATGGCTCGATTGGGGGGAACTACAATGACCCGCGGTCAGGAAAAGGCTTCATGATTGCAATGGCAGCCTTCGTCTTCATCTTCGCCATAATCGTCTTCATCATCGTCGTGTCTCATCAGAGCCTGTCACAGAGCAGGAAGTTCTACTTGGCAGTGTTGATCATCTGTCCCATCCTGGCTCTGCTCATGCTTATTGCCACCATCGTGTACCTGGTGGCGGTGAACCCAACAGCCCAGGCCTCAGGGTCGGTTTACGGCAACCAGATCGCTGCTTTGTGTGCTCCGTACCAACAACAACAAATGCAAGGAGTACTCATGAACCAGTACCTTTACCACTACTGCGTGGTGGAGCCGCAAGAGGTAACAATCCTGTCCTTGGTACCATCCTGAGACTGTGCGTGAGAAGTCATTTTAAACTCTTTCCTCTGTTTCAGGCCATCGCTGTGGTGTTTGGCTTCCTGGTGACTGCAGCTTTGATTATCATGCTCGTCTTCGCCCTGAAGACTCGGCAGAGGATCCAAAAGTACGGCAAAGGCAACATCCTGTGGAAGAGAGTAAAGATTGTGGACGAGCTTTCACCTCCGGAGGATGTCGAGGCGTGGGTGAGTATCGCAGTAATCCTCACTTTGCACATTTTAAAATCAAACAGCTTTCAGGCGGGGGGTTCCCAATTATTTCAACCATCAATCCATTTTCCTACGCTTATCCCAAGCGGGGGTCATGAGGGTTGCTGGTGCCTATCTCCAGCTGTCTACGGGCGAGAGGCGGGGTCTACCCTGGACAGGTCGCCAGTCCATCGCAGGACAACACAGAGACAAACAGGACAAACAACCCTTTTACGCACACACTCACACCTAAGGGGACTGTAGAGAAGCCAATTAACCTAACAGTCACGTTTTTGGAATGTGGGAGGAAGCCTGAGTACCCGGAGAGAACCCACGCATGCACTGAGAGAACATGCAGAAAGAAACTGGGCCGTTATAGGTACCAGATCTGCTCGGGGCCCCGCCCCTTCTTATGACGCCATGACCGAGAATCGAACACAGAACCTTCTTGCTGCAATGCAGCAGAGCTGAGCACTGCCGCACTGAACAGCCCTACACTTCAACCTTTGACCCCCAAAAATAACCAGGCAGCAAACTGGGGCCTGCCCTAAAATACATTGTGCATTTTACAATATAATGCTATATTTAATTAATATTTGAAAATATATTATTGTGACATGATCTGTGATGTATATGGGGGACCTAAGCCTAAATTAATATATTAAATGGATAAATGTAAATGTTCCATATAATAAGTAAATTAAACATTGTTTTATTTATCTTATTAAATATTCAAATACTAGATTTAACATTAAAATGTAAAAATGCATCATTAAATAATTAAAAATACATTTGAAATTATGAGTTAAATGAATAAATCTAACTTGGAAAAAATTAAATTTATTTCAAAATGAGATCCCCTGCTCTAAGGAGCAGACACTGTTATTTATACTTTTTAAAATTTTTTTCTAATCCATGAATTAAGACATCAGCTACAGCGCTTGGGGGGAAAAAAATGCCCATTTAGCATATCTGTTGGGGAAATGGAAAACAGGTTTGTTTTTGCTCAGAGCGCAGAAAAGAGGAACATTTCTTTTGTTGTCATCACAAGACCTCCATAACAGCTCAGCACCAGAGACAGACATTAATGTTCCTTTAAATTCTTCTTCTGCCAATGAACACAACCAAAAATAAACAAAACACAGCAAAAGCCGTCTAAGAATCAATGCTATGAAAAAAAAGCTTTGACTATTTTCTAATTAATATTTTTAAAATATATATTTTTGCCACATTTAAACTTTTCAGATAGTAAAACAAACTTTGACACTTAACCAAAAATCCTGGGTTAAAGTAATGTCCAGGTTTGGTTATTAAATTATAATTTTTTTATCTGGATGGAATAAGCGTATTTCCACCACATATTGCTGTATGTGGAGAAAGTATTTTCCCCTTTGAACACAATAAACGGATCATCTTAACGTCTATAAATGTTGGACCTTTGTGTTCTTTTTGTTCAGCAGTGGTTTTTCACCATGGGGGGAAAAGTACTCCTATGACTTAGAAGTAAAAGTTGACTTTTTGTGAAGAAAATTAGCTCCTTTTGTGTTTTCCAGCTTCTTTTATTGGACAAGTTGCCATTGTGCTCTTGGCGTAATTGTGTCAGGTCAGCTACTACTGCAAGGGTCATATTTTGCCCATTTATAAATAATGACTCACTGGGAGCCTTAGAAATGCTGCAGCTTTTTACCCCTCTGACATCATGGTCCCTTGTCTGAAGTTGAATGTCTTTGGATCAGAACAAAATGTATCACTTTTTTTCATTTTAAATGTCAATCTGTTTAATGTTCTGTTTAACAAAGCTATAAAACGGGTTTGGCAATAATCAGACGTGGGCGTGGCTAGAGAAGTTAAACCAAAAACACTGTAGGTTATTCAGCTGATGCACTGTTTATCAAGCAGGGTAGTTACATAATGTTAACTTCCCTGAATAAATAAAAAAAATGATGAACTGAAACAAATTTTTGTCTCCAACTATTAAAATGTACCACTTTAACAGAAACCTGAAACAGCAATTTAAAGGAAAAAATAACTGGAGAAACCAGAGAAGGGAAATGTGAATCTCATATAATGCACAAAAACAAATTCCTGTTTCTTCTTTTTTTTTGTGCCGAGTCATCATGTTGGGAAGGATGAATTCAATTCAAAATAACTTTACTAATCCCAAAAGCAAAATTCAGTACAAACAGTGATAGATGTACAAACAATGCAATGATCCTTTTCTGTTTTCCAAGCACAAATAAACTTACAGTAGTAGCCATTCTAAATTTCCCCACTTTCCTTGATGGGCCCTTGGCCGGTCCCCTACAATTCCTTTTTAAGCATCAATCTTTGTACTAAAATATTATTTCTGTTATAATTTGTTGACATTAAGATTTAAAGAAAATGCTTCATCTCCTGGCCAGACTCTGTAAGTCTGTGAAAGGGTGGAGTCAGAGTAAAGAAATATGCAAGACGGGCTCACTCTAGTAGCTGGAGGGGATTTTGCTGGGAGTTTCAGGGAAGTGGGCTGCTATTCAGCTGCTATTCAGCTGGCGTTTGACTGGGAAGGGCCATTTTGAATGGCTGTTACTTTAAATCCTCTTTTCTTTTCTTTATTTTGGTTCCAGAGCTGAAGTAAAACGGATAAGGAAATGGTTGTGGGGGGCATTTTATGATTAAAACTGATAACTGCAGGAGTTTGATGGGTTATTTTTACCTCAGATACTTTTTCAGGTTAAACTGGCCAGATTTAACTTCATCTAATGGTCGTTGAATAATGAAGTTATATATGTGGCTGAATGGAGTCATTCAAACTGCTGCTTCCTTTTTCTGCCTTGCTAACTTTGGGACCTTTTCGATGCCTAAACGTTATCAGAAGCTCAGCTTCAAGTGGCTCTTTCTAGAAAGAATCCACCATCTGTCGCTCCTCAGCAGTAAAGGAAGTGGAGACAATGTGGTAAAACCAGTTTAGGGACAGTGTTGTGTTCAGGGATGAGAGGAGGCGGGGCTTAAACTCCTTCCATCTACAGTTTCAAGGTGCGGCATGCTGACTGATAACAGTTTCACTCTCACAGGCGGCCAGGCAAACGAGAGGAGGCCACATTCTAAACATACTACTGTGGAGGTTTTCTGAAATGTTTCTATTTGCTGCTGACTCATGATTTATGATTAGATTTTTCTTTCTTTTTTTTTAAATATGTTTCACAACATTATAGAGTGGAGCAGCAGTGAGTGTGAGTCAGTTGTGCTTGGAGTCATGATGACATTCAGCTCCATTTATAGAGCAGTAAACAGGAAAAGCAGGTCCGACCGCTGCTCTGATCCACACGGCTCAGCAGATCCTCCAACAGGACCAAAACTTTACCAAGAACCCGAGACTTTTTCCTCACAGCTGCTTGTGGGAACCTGTCGGAAAGTGCATGTGCAGGGCCTTTTGCAGACCTTGCTTGTTAGCTGTTGTTTTTGCAGGGTGTATCCCAGCTGTGGCACACAGACGACAAGTCTGTGCGGGTGTGTCATACCAGAAATGTCAGAGATTCAGTGGATCTACTGGAGCAGACATGCGTTAAAGTGGTCGTTCCTGAAAGTAAATTTAGAACAATGAACCTGATATCTACAACGATCTTCTTATATCCTTTTTTTATTTACATAAATTAGATTACCCAGCCTGCAGCATCCACAATGATACAGATCTTTGTTTTTCCTTAAAGGTGAAAACATTTTTCCCAGCCTCATTTCTTGTCTCAAGAGACATAAACAGCTTCAACTAGAGACTAACCCTTTATAGGGCACTCTGTGAAATACTTTGAAAACCAAATTTTCATGCCAATAGTGTTAATGGAATCCAGGATAAGACCTTATTACCCTTTTAACATTCAAAAAATATGCATATTTTGATGGCAAAAATTAATGTTAATGTAAAGACAAGAAACGCCAACTTGCCTGAATATACTAAGAAAAATAACAAAAGTGCTTCTATAAAAAACATTCTGAGAGTAAAAGAAACTCATTTTTTTGGTACAACATAACCTTAGAGGGATTAATGCTGATACTGGCACTTACATGTTTTAGTTCATAAACCTAAATATAATTGTTAACTAGGCTTATTTACTTTTTAACTTTACTTTTTAACTTTTCAATTAGTGTTTTACCATTTTTTTTTCTTGACTTGTTAACTTTTTTTTCAACATAATTTCCAGTAGTTAATGTATGATTCAAGGGCTCATCTAATTGGTCAAATGCCAAAATAAGATGTACAGCCATGTAGCAGCATCTTTGCTGAATGGCTGGACATAGATCTTGTGCTTCTAGATCTCACTGACGGACGAGGGGTATGCAAGTGATCAAAAACGGTAACTTGGGCTAAGGAAGAGGCTGTAATGTTTTGGGTTAGATATCACCTAAAGAGAGCATTTGGAGATGGTAGTCTCTGGATTTCTGCAACATTCATTTGGGTGTTAGCAGGTCTTTAATCAGATATTTGCTTGCTGGAGGTCTAATAACCAAAACACCCAAGTTTAGGCTGATTTAGTTAAATTTATTGGCTGCACCTCCATCTTAGGATCCATTTTATTCCTTTCTAGGTCTTTAAATGTCCTTCCCCCTCTAAGCCCTATAGCACCTCGTTCTAGCCTGAGCTCAGATCGTATGGAGTAAAATGTAGGACGACATCTGGTCTTAGGTCTTAAGAAAAACAACAAAACTGTCGATAAAGAAATGTTCAAATGTTTGAAGGCTATATCCAGAGTATCCCATGATTCATTGTCGGTCAAAGCAGATTAATCAAGCTCTGACAATGATGGCAGAGATGGGCAAAGATTGAGATGAGAAAAATGATATATTAGGCTTTCTTTGATCCCAAATCAACATCTAAGGTGTTCACCATCTGAAAATGTAGCTAATATTTGCTGAGTTTGTCAAGAATTGGCTTAATTTAGGAAAATGGCTCCTTTGTTTCCCTTGACTTGATACTTTTAGGTATTCTAACAACTTTTTTCTTGAGTCCTGCTTGTCCTAAACACTAGAATAATCAGCCATCTACCGTCATCATTTTTCCCAACCTTTTTTGTTTGTTTTTTTAAATTGGCCTTTAGGACTCTGTATTATAAACACAATATCCCTTTTTTTATTTAAATGTATGTTTTTTTTAATATTCTATTTGACAATAATGGGATTCTGATTAAGTTGGTATTAAATTTTGTCTGTTTCAATTTTTTTAATGTAGAATCTTATTGGCTCTGTTGGTCTATAGCTGCACTTGTATCAATGCAGCACTTTGGCCTTTTGTGTTTGTTTTGAGTGAAGGTTTATGATTATTTTTTGTTTAAACATACATATATAATTTTCTTGCCTAATTAAGCTATAATTTAAGAGAAGCCACAGTGTTGCTCTGGCTAATGTTGTTTTAAATTCAGCTTCCTGAATAGCTTTGCTTACATAACGGCAGATTTGGGTTTAGATTTGACTTGTTCGTTTTATAACAAACCTCATGGCTTCTCCAGTGTATGATACTTGGACGACACTCCCAACAGCTACTGCTTTGCTTTCAATGCCATAACAATGAAGGACTGTTTCAGGTGTTTTCTAAACAGCTTCCAGGAAAGGTCACATGACAGAAAGACAAGGAGAGGCAGCGCTCAATACAATCTCATTCAGTGTGAACATCATTGTGATAGTTAAAAAAATAAAACAACTTGTAAACTGATTGTTAATCCATTATTTGTGGCATTATGGCTCTTATATGGTGGAGCTGACCGAGTTAGTGACATTAGACCTATGATTGATATTTGTAGCTTAGCTTTATCAGGGAATTCTCAATAGAAATCTAATAACCAGGAGACTTATCCAAATGTTGGTGTTTATTAATTAAATATATGGATAAATAAATGTAATGAAGATGCAAATGAAATAAATCTAAATTAAATGCAACATAGTTGTATTTAAATAGTATAAATCCCCCTAGTGGGTTTGTGGAGGTACTGCAGGACTGGTTGTTGAAAGAAATTGTGGCCCGATTCTTGAGAAACAGTTATTGGATCATTTGACAAGCTTTTCTTAGTTATTGTTTTATTCAAAATAATTAAACTTGTTTGGTTAAAAGCATTAAAATAAAGTTGTAAACTTCCAAACTTTCATTTATTGTTAAAACCTTAATATTTGTTGTTTTAATCTTTCATAAAGGTGAACAATGTGTCCGTTCCCCCTGAAGAAGCTCCCATTGCAGACTATCCTGAGAGGCTGAGAGGCTCCAGGAGTTACCTGGATGATGAGAGCAACTATGACAAGCCTCCTTTGAACTACACCCCACAGTGAGTTTACTCACACTAATTTCTATTTAGCCCCATTTAGAAAAGAAAAGAATGTCTTTATGTGCATTTATATGAATACTTTTAATATATTATACGGTTACTTCATAAAATCCGGTCTCTAAAACTTTTGTTTCATGCATTTCTGGTATAATGTGAACGTATCGCATCACAGAGCGTCTGTGTGTGTGTGTGTGTGTGTACTTGTATATGTGACCTATTTAGGACCTTTTTAATATATTTGCTGACCTGAGGACCAACAGGCCTTATGGGGACCAAAGGCTGTTTCTAATGCCGTAGATCCCCTTTTTTTTCTGCCCTAGAGAGTCAGTTTAGGGTTATGGTGTGAACTACCTTTAGGTTAAAGTTAGGGTTAGGAATGCACTGATAAGGATTAGGCTTAAATGCGCTAACTAAAACGAATGAAAGTCGATGTAGAGCCTCCATGCGGAAAGAGAGAAATACAAACTCTGTGTGTGTGAGTGTGGATGTACCTGTGTAGCCAAGAGTGAGGACCATTTTTCCAGTTTCAGCATCGGACTCTGGACCAGTTGTTGCAAAATGAGGACATTTTGCTGGTTCTCACAAGCTATTTTGCTAACAGTTAGGTTTAATGCTAAGATATGAATTGGGTTAGGGTGAGGTATGCATTGGTAATGGTTAGGTTTAGGGTTAGTTTTAGGGTTAGGACATAGAAAGGGTTGAAAATGACTAAAAGTCAACACATGGTCCTCACTACATATAGCAGAATGAGTATGGGTGTGTGTGTGGAGTTGATGCTTGACAGTTGTGTCAAAGAATAAATATTGCAAGAGGAACTATGAAAATAGATTTGTGACCAAAACTAAGGAGACATGAGTCATACTTTCTTTTGACGGTGAAACTATGTGAGATGCTTCTGTGCTGATGAAGGAAGGTGACATTCTCTGGCCGAGGTTTTCTACTGGTTTAGACAAACTTGTGTAAAACTGGAAACTAAATAAGTAATTTTTTCTTTGGTTATTCTTGTATGTGTTAAAATATGCTGGAAATAAAGATGAACTGTTTCTAAATCCTCCGTCTCGCAGACCTGTGGTTGAGAATCAACCTTTGCAGAATGGCGCTCCTTCTGGCAGCAGCTCGGAGCTTGCTAGCTCCTCAGGACGGCCCAAAAAGAGGCGCCCAGGACGGCCGCGCCGCGCCGACGGACAGGACTACGAAACGGACTACAACTCCTCTGGGGACGAGCTGGACGACAACGACTTTGACAGGTACTGGGAAAACCAACAACAGCAAACCAAGTTGATCAGCAGTTGATCTGATGGTCACCTTGTTGTTTTCAGTGAGTATCCCCCAATAACAAGTGAGCAGCAGCGCAACAACTACAAGCGTGAATTTGACCGCGACCACCTGGAGTACAAAGAACTGCAGGCGGAGCTGGACACCATCAACAAGGACCTGTCCAATCTGGACAGAGAGCTGGACGAGCTGCAGGAGGGAAGCCCACAGTACCTGGTGAGAACAAATCACTATTTCATTCACTATTTTTCCCTCACAGGAGCATTCAGCACTGAAGACTTTACACTGGGCTAAAAATCCTACTTCTTTAACAGTTTAACACTTTTTTATGCTCTATATTTATTTGATTAGTTTGTAATTTACTATTATAAATTTATAATAGTATTGTATGTTTTAATTTTAGATTTAAGGTGTAATGATTGCTAATTTTTAAACTAAACTAAAACCCTAGTTTATGAAGCATTTACTTCGATAAATTTTAACATAACTTATGTGATTTTGTTCATGGGTATTTATTTATATTGTCTTAAAATGAGCAGAAATATAAAAGATGAAATAAAACGAAACCTAAATATTTTCCTCAGATTCTCTCACTGCAAATTTTTTTTTATCTCAATAAGCCATTTTTCTTCAAATAAGTGCATTTTTTTCTTGAACTGAGGAGACAAGTGAGACACGACAATTTACAATTAAAATAAGTAAAAAAACAAAACAATTGCATTGTCTTATATCAAGTGCATGTTATTTAATTATCTTATTTTAAGATTAAAAATATTAATTCCGTCGGCAAATAAGTTTATTTACCTGCTCAAATTGAGGGTAAATGCACCTAATTTAAGGAGTTTTTACTTTTTTCTAGATAGTTTTTTGCAGTGCTGCAGACATAAGCAGAACATACTGCTTATATACACCATGCCTTTCAGCTGCTTCCATGATTCTATATAATCTAGTCTAATCTTGAAGATGAAAGAATATTAGACATTTTTAGCAAACTAATTAAATCTTGAAATGTGTCTTTGCTTCTTAACAGGATGTCCTGGATGAGTACAACAAGATAAGGGCCCTTAAAAAGGTAGGAGTCATCATTAAGGCTATTATAAACAGCTCATTAGGATAGCATGGACACCAGAGGATGGATGCTTCCTTAGAATTTAATTTCTATTCAACGCAGCTTGATATGGACGACATTCTGGGGTCTTTTTAGTTTTAGTTTTTTCCTGCACAAACTGCCACTAACTCTGAAAGAATATATGTAAAGTCTAAAATTCCACAGCAAATTACTTTCAAAGTTTTGTTGAAATAGTCACCAGCATCTTTAAAAGAACCACAAAACAATTTTAATAGCTTTTCTTTACACACACGTACGAATGCATTGGAGATACGGTCTGTTTGAAGAGCCTGAGATTAATTTTTCCTCTCTTGATTTCAAAGAGTCACAGTCAGTGTTTTTCTTTACAAAGCTTTACTATTTTCACAATATTACCTGAAGTATATAAGTTAAGCTTACCTTCATATTATGGAGCTAATAATTAGCTTTATAACAATGATTTCTGAGAACTGCTTTGCATCCTGTCAGCCAGTGTATGGCTGATGTGTAGAGGTATGGAGGACCAGGAGAGGCATGGAAAAAGAAATGCAACCATTTAACATTTAAATTATACATTTAGAAATCCCATTTAAAAGCCTTTTTGTAATTTCCGTCCTTAAATGAAATTGTCCATCCATCCATTCATTTTCTTCTGCTTATCCGGGGCCGGGTGGCGGAGGCAGCAGTCTAAGCAAAGATGCCCAGACTTCCTGATCCACTCACACCTCCTCCAGCTGCTCTGGGGGACCCCGAGGCAACACCAGGCCAGCTCAGAGACACAGTCCCTCCAGCGTGTCCTGGGCCTTCCATAAGGCTTCCTCCCAATGCCTAGATAAACTCCCAAGGGAGGCGACCAGGAGGCATCCGAAACAGATGCCGCAGCAACCTCAGCTGGCTCCTTTCGACGTGGAGGAGCAACGACTCTACTCCGAGCTCCTCCTGGGTAACTGAGCTTCTCGCCCAATCTCGAAGGCTGTGCCCAGACACCCTGCAAAGGAAACTCATTTGGGACGCTTGTATCATAATTTTGTCCTTTGAGTCATTACCTAGATCTCATGACAATAGGGTGGGAACGTAGATCGATAAGTAAATCGAAAGCTTTGCCCCCCGACTCAGCTCCATCTTAACCAAGACATTCCGATACAGCGTCCGCGTCACTGCCGATGCCGCACCAATCCATCTATTGATCTCAAGCTCCATACATCCCTCACTCGTGAACAAGACCTGAAGAGGGGAGTCCACCTTTCTCTGGTGGAGAACCATGGCCTCAGTGCACACTCTGGTGCAAACCACCCCAGTGCACGGTGGAGGTCCTGGTTTTATGAGGCCAACAGGACAACATCATCTGCAACAGCAGAGATGATATCCTAAGGTTCCCAAACTGAACACCCTCCGGGCTCTAGCTGCGCCTAGAAATTCTGTCCATAAATGTAATAAACAGAACCGGTGACAAAGGGGCAGCCCTGAAATTATCCATCTTCTTCATCCTATCCGTCAGGTCGCCAGTCTGTGACAGGGCATATATTAAATGATTTAACAAGAATTTTAAATTGAGTTTATCAGTCAATTATTGAATATATTAATTTGAAAATATGTTTTAAAATCTCATTTCTAGATGGAGATTAAAACTCACCATTTATTGATTTGATTATAATTGCCTTTTCTCATCAAACATTTGTAACAACAACAGAAACGAACGTCCCATATCATGATGCCACCATTCTTCATGGATCGGTTCAGTTCCTGGATCTTCTGACCCTTTTCTCTTCAATCCAGTCAGGAGCCACTTAAGCTCTTTATTTTGTTTTTTTATTTTTCTCTTTGCTTTGCACTATGGATGTTTTCTTTGATGCGCTGAAGCTGCTTTTCTGCCGTTTGTTATTCTTTCATTAATGCAAATGGTAGTTTTTGTCCCCGATTTTCCAGTTTGGGTTTCATTTTAAAATAATTTGAGTTCATTTTTAGCTGAGCTGTGTATAAACTTCTGCAGATTTCCTTCCATCCAGTCAGATATTTACCCTGCTTACTGTCATGCCCCCGAAACACCAGATGTTATTTAGACGTCGGTTTTTAGGTTAAATAAGCGTCATAGTCTTGATTTAGGCCAAAAATCACTGTCAAAAACTAGGCTGTGTTTGGTCAGTCTGATTTTGTCCCACTTTAGTCCAGAAGACGTTACAAACCCAGATTTTAATGTCTTTTCAGCGATCTGAAAATTACAGTTTTTCACTTTTTCCTTTTCAACCGAATATAGATGTTTGGATGTAAATCATGTCATCTTCACAATATCTTCTCAACCAGTTTTACTCAGTGGGTGTCTTCTTGTCTGCGGGACACATGTGGTGCCTTCAAATTTTCAGCCTCTTCCTGCCGCAAAATGACTGCCGTCTGCCATTAAAATGTTTTTTTTTATGGCAGGCAAAACCTCCTGAGGGTTAAAGAAAAACCTGATTTATTTATTTTTGACCAGTAAAGTGAACTATGCTCTTGTTTTGATCAATGTTTTTTTTTTTCTTTCTTTTTAAGCACAATGCACTAATTATTTGCAATGGAGACTTGGGTGATTCCAGACAGGGGGCCAACGGGGGCCACTACCCCTGTAGAAATTGTCATGTTTCCTTCTATGGCCCCTGTACTGAAGCTAAATACATCTCTTGTGGTGAAATGCTCTGCCACAGAACCGATAACTGACTAGTTTCTATGACGTGATCAGAAACAAATTTTATTTTCTACATTTCTGGTTTTATTTAAAAAATGATTTTAAATTTGTATTAATGCAGGGCCAAAATTTTCCTCCCCTATATCGGAGATCAGAGCTTGAAATGGCTCTTTGGCTTTACGTCTCTCTTAACCAAACAAAGAACTATTAGCTTTTCTTCAGGTTTTTGTTCTTTGGCCCCATGTATTAAAGGTTATTTTAAATAATGTTTAATTATTTCTAAATTTAAATGTATTTCTCACTATTTAAAGGGGCATTTATTAGTTTAATTGAGCTTTTAAATCATGTTTTGAATGAATAAATGCATTTTTAAATAAAATGTAATTATATAATACATTTTTAAAACTTTTTTTTTTTATTTAATGGGACATTTAATTATTCTATACATCAAAATTGATAAAACATATAAAATAGTTGAAAAATTTATTGCCGGCATCCCCAAAGTGGGTCCTCTAGGGCCGCTGTCCTGCAGGTTTTAGAGGTTTCTGCTTTAGCACAGCTGATTATGATGATTGCAGCTCAGCAAAAGCCTGTTAATCAACTATCAATGAAAATCAGCTGTGCTGCAGCAGGGAAACCTCTAAAACAGAGGTCACCAACCTTTTTAAGGCTGAGGGCCACTTCAAGGGTACCGAGACTTATGAACGGCGACCATTACTGACCCATGAGCTGCAAGGGTTAGCGTTAGCCTAAACTTTGTTCATTATCAACATATTTTTATTGTTTCTGTTAATTTCTAAGTTTATTTAGACATTGTCATTTTGAAATCTCTATAAATGATTAAAAAGAAGAGCAACAGAATAAAATAAAATTTCAAACTTAGCCCACTGGTGGGTTGTTCTGCATTTAGAAGACTCTGAGGGCCCCCCATGTGGTCCTTGAGGGCACCTTGGTGCCCACGGGCACCGCGTTGGTGACCCCTGCTCTAAAACCTGCAGGACGGCGGCCCTCCAGAACGACTTTGGGGATGCCTCATTTATTGGATAACTTGAAATTATTAGAATATATCATAACATACACTGCTGTTCTTCTAAATCAGGGGTCTGCAACCTTTCATGTCCATAGAGCCATTTTGCCCTGATTCCAACCAAGTAAAAGATGTTTAGAGCCGCAAAGTAGATGAATTTTTAGAAAGACTATTTTTTTTATAGGAAATTAGTTGCCATCTTAAACAACCAACAATGCATGTATTTTTAGCTTTTAAAATAATATTAAAACACATAAATTTCAAGCTAATTAAAAGGAAAATGGCTCAAAGAACATATTTCTGATTCCTTTAATGTCCTTCTTCTCCATCTTATAAAAACCACATATAAATATATTTAAGATATATATAAACATTTAAGAATGGTATTTATTTTGTAGTATATTATTTAGTTCTTCATATACATTTTAGTCACTATTAAGAGCTGCTGTAGATGGTGCAAAAAGCCACATGTGACTCTGGAGCCGCAGGTTGCAGACTCCTGTTCTAAATGGAACTGTGTATTAGGTCTAGCAAGGCCTCTAATATGTTATGGTGACCTGTTGGGAATGTTTGTGTGTTTCGGTTGTCCTCTTTCTCTGTTGCTCTCGGCTCATATTATTTCCTTTTCTTTAGACTGCAGATTATCAAGTGAGGAAGCGGCGGTGTAAATATCTGAAGCACAAACTGAACCACATCAAGAAGATGGTCAGTGATTACGACCGCAGTGGCTGAACATCTGGACCGATAATCCTGTACATCAGCGAACAGAAAGAACTCCTGAAATCCGGATGGACACTCGTGGCAGGGCAGCCTGCTGCAAAGAACAAAGCTTCGAGAAATCTATGATGAACAACTAAAAGTTGGAACCGCATTGTTGTGTTTTAGCACCGCAGAAACCCTTTCTTTTTCTTGTATTTTGTCGTTGTTCATACCGTGAGTGATTATTATCACACATATTTATTGTCTTATTAAAGATTTTGCAGCTTTTATCTGGAGTGAACAAACAAATGCTATGTAATGCATAGTTTGGGTGGATTTTGCTGCAACGGATTCATCTTAGCTCATTACTTTCTTTAGTTTTATCATTTTACTGTACAATGACTGTAAATATGTGGAAACGGGTTTTGGTTTTTAAGGGTTCCTTGTTTAGCATAACAGTAAATGTCAAACACTGATCTATTTTTTCCTCTTTTTTCCTCCAATTATTATTGTTTTTATTTCTATAAAGCATTGTATTGAACACTTTTTAAACTAAGAAACACATTTTAAACACTCACAGTTAGCAGCAGAATTTCACATGTATTTATTTGTGTTTGAAACTTTAATGTGAAGATTTTTTTTCTACAGCAGCATTCACACATTTTATAACATTAGTATTACAATGCGATGTAAATTGGTGCCTCCTGCTAACCTCTTGTTGTAGAGACATAACTGCTACGCCTTTTCTAATCCTTGACACAACGTCATGAATTGTTTTGTAAGTGATAACATTTGAAGGAAATCATTAAATACAGTCTTGAAATAAGTACCAGGTGTCTGTAAAGCATTCATTAAGCAGAAGCTATTGAGCGTTTGGATTTTGTACCTGATCTGAAAAATGTAATAAAGCATTTTGCATGACAGCATCTAACTCACCAACCAGTGTCTGGAAATGGCAGAATAGCAGCGTTCTTTCACTAAACTCTGGTGGACATCAAAGTCTAGCTAAAAAAAAAAAAAATGCATGCATTGATCATACATTTGTTATAAAGGCCTGAGGGTGTTGTGGAGGATTTTCGTGAAATTCCCCCCCTCTCCACTTTTAAAAAGATGCACGTGCGAGAGCGTGCATGAGCCCATTTCTCCTCCTCTGTTCTCATAGCTCATCAAAGCTTACTGTGCCTGAACATCCACCCTACCCCCTAAATCCCTCAATCGCTATATAGAGCGGGGACTATATAGTTGACTTTAAGTGAACTCGCTTAACTGACCGTTCGGAAGATGATCACTGCTTTTTTCCCCTCCCCATTGGTTATGAAACTCCTCCACTGCGCGGTGTCTTCGCCATCTTTATTAGTCAACGCTGTCAGGTAATGACAGCCTATCGCGACAGCGGGCCACTGTGACAGCAAATCCCAAAATGCGTTGCGAGGAGAGCTCAGCGCAAAGCATTCGGGGATATATCGCCTCTTCTGAGGCCTTTCTTTTCTTCTCATAAATTTCGTAGACACTTTTTCTCTTACGACCCTCGGCCATTTTTAAAGAACCGCGGTGAGAAAGGAGAGCTTCAATGACTGTCTGAAACCGTAGCTCACCATAGATATATGCCTGAATGTGCACATGCACAGTAAAAGATAGATAACGGGGCGAGCACCTAGGTTGGCCTTACGTAAACATGTCACCAGAATGATTGACAGTTAGGAGGACCACTTATTTAGATGATCCACCCGGAAATGAAAAATCGTCCTTTATACCTTTAAGATAAAGCCGCACCTATTGATTATTCTGACAACAGATTAAGCTGTCTATTATTTTTTTTAACTAATCTGAAGAGACATAATTTTAGTAAATATTTCTAAATAAACATTTGGAATGTATAGGGAAAAAAAACATTTTGTGCATTTCAAATGAATTGCAAATAGGAAAAACATTTACACAAATCTATCTAGCTAACTATATAGGCAGCTATAAGGACAGGTTGTACAAATTTTATTTATATTCACAGTTTTGTCCTAATTGTTGCTATAAATAGGGTATTCTATAATTGAAGAGCAAATGTTATACTGCACTAAGCCCTGAAAAATAAGCCTGACTGTATTATCTATAACTGCAGGTGTTGATGGCAGCTGTCCAACTGATATTTCCCTCCAGGATTGTGTTATATCCACACACAGGACCAGACCTGATGAAACTAATATGGCGAGAAAAAGCTCCAAAGGCTGAGAGCCCAACTCAGGATGGTTTTATCCAAAAACAGTGGCCACATTGGGACCTCCGCTCCAGCATCTTGATCACATTTTTGGTCCAGAACTTGACAAGCACACACTGTTTTGTTTCGCTTATTAATCTTTTTAAACCATATGCAAAGAAAAAATTAAATAACTAAATCTTATAACAAAAAATACCAATAGAAAAGAGATAAAATTCGATGTCATTTAAAGTATGATAGAAACAGAGTTGACTACTCAACATTTATTCAAACAATTTCTGCATTTAAGGTTACATCAGAATGTCATCACTAAAACCGACAGCCAAAAACTAAATATGGCGGTTTGAAGCTGAAGTACAGACAAACGTTTATCAGTAATGGAGGTTTTACAATCACTTGCTCCAAATCACACAAAAGCTTGAGATGAAGATTTAGAACCAATGAGCAGACATTCTGCCACAGTGATCACCAAGTCAATAGTTATTTGGAAATCCTATCATATTTGTTATACATATCTTTATCTGATATTGAAGTTTGTGTATATATCGGAAACATTTATGTTGAACAGAGAAGCAATAAAAAGAAAAAAAAATGTATGGGGTGACGCTTTTCTTTACAGCACTGTATGCCACCTTTTAAAAATCAAGTGTGCGTTTCTATTTTTATGATTTTCCATAAAGCAGACACTAAGTCCTGTAACAACAGAAGTTACATTGAACACAGTGAACATCCTCTTTCGCCGTCAGTCATTTTCAGGCCGTGCTTTTGAACTGTTCGGTCTGCATCGAATGTCTCCTCATCAGTATTCTTCTCGTCGGTTCCTTGGGGTGTCCTGGGGGAGCGCAGGGAAGGAAACCTTTCTCACCCAGCTCTTTTTCAGAGAAGCTGCTCCCATTGCTTGAACTGTTATTGGAAAGATTAAAGGTGGGGTTTTTGGTTAGTGGTGGCAGAGATCTAGGCCTGGCCTGATTGCTGTGGTCCAGCAGGAACGTCCCAGAGCCTCTGCGCTCATACAGAGAGAAAACTCTTTTGTTGATGCCTTTTAGAGATTCTCTGGAGCCCATTGTGGTTGAGCAACGCAGTGGGGCCAGTTTCTTGCCGTCTAATGAGGCCCTTTCTCTGTGTTCTTCTAAAATATGTCTATTATCCACAGCTAGCTGTGGGTCAGAGCCATAGATGTCTGCACTAAGCTTCTTCGTCTGGATGACATTATTAAGGCTCGATGAGGCCATGCTATGAAAGGTTGCACCAAGGTTGCTGCTACTACAGAGGGTTGAAGAGCATGCGGCTGGGTCTGAACCGTGAATTTCAGAGTGCAGGTTGGGATGAGAGGCAAAGTGGGATGAGAACAGACCTGATAAAGACATCATGTGCCCTTCGTGCTCATTATAGCCACTCTTGCCATAGTCTATGCTTCTATCCTTTGCTAACCTTCTTTCATAATAACTGAAGTTTTTGGGGTTATTGCTGCTGCCCTTCTCCAGGTTGGGAACTCTAAAAGAAACATCTTCAGCCTGGTTAGAAGATGCCTGGCGCTGATCAGTGAGCAGAGATTCGGGGATCTTTAACCAGGGCTCAGAGTTCAGTCTCTGTAGAGGTTGCTGTAGTCCACTGGGCACCGCTTGTCCGGGTCCTCGAAACCGTGAGGGCGAGCATGGATGAGAGTTTGCACCACAGATTTGCCCTTCTTTAAAAGAAAACACTTGCTTTGGGGGACACAGAGATGATGAAGTGCTCTGAGGGGAGGTGATTAGTTGGATCTCAGAGGGAGACGCTGGAGCTGCTTCTGTAATTGGATCCATCTCTTCAACAGCATCAGCAGCAGGCATGCTGAGGCACTGCTTAGCTGACAGGTTTCCATTCGGAAATGTATCTGTGGTAATAATGATCACCTCCTTCCCCTTTGCCTTGCATGTGTCGAGCAGAAGTTTGAGCACCTTCAAGTCTTCAGCCATGACTGCATAAACCAGCGCTGATGTCCCAGACTGGTCCTCTAAGCTGATGTCTGCCCCACCGGAAAGAAGCAGAGATACCACCTCAGGGCCGGCCTGCTCCCGGCAGGCGTGCATCAGCGCAGAGCGTCCGTCCTTATCCTGAATGTTAGGATCTGCCCCTCTCTCCAGAAGAAACTGGATCAGCTTAGTCCGACTGGCACTCTGGGCGTCAGTATGCTTAGTCCTACATGCCACCATTAGGGGGGTCTGTCCTTGGCTGTCACTCTCGTTGATGTAAGCCCCGCCCTCTAAGAGCAGTCTTGTGAGCCTCAGCCTTCTGAGGAAAACAGCTCTTAGCAAAGGGTTACCTGAATCCATAGATATGCCAGAATTGCAGACTTCTGCCTCCATCCGTCCTGATCCAAGTTTAGGATTTTTGAAGATGCAGGAAAGATTTCTGTGGACAATTGCAGAAAGATATCAGAAAATAATTCAGGGACAAGAACACTACTTTTACATCAGTCTAATAAAATGTATTGTTATCATTTACAGTTCATGTTGTCTGTGCCTAATTCAGTACTTTACCATTGCTTATGCACATTATTTAACTTTACTCAAATGTATATGCCAGTAACTCACTATGGTTGCATACAACATTTTTATGACTCTGTTTTTGGAAAAAAAGTATTCAACTGTTCATCCTAGTTAAATAAATGGAGATAGAGGGATTTCACTCAATCGGCACATTTATTAATATCTTTGCAAAGAGAGAACAGTTCATCATACAGCCATTATGGCTCAGCATTCTGCTCTGTTCTGATCTGGGCAGGGTTCGTCCCCCCTTACAACAATGGAAAGTAGTCAGAGTCAAAACAAATTACAGACACTTTGGTTAAACAGTAACAAGAATTAATAATGAATAAACCTTGAAAAAGAATCTGGTTTGTTATGGGAAGAAGCTATGTCTGGTCTACAAACACCATCCTGCATAGAATTGTCTGGCCTTGAAAGTGAAACAGACTGAGTGAAAACTTTTATAGTTAGTAAATAGGATCAATTAATATATAATAGAGAGATAAAAATTTTCCGACAACAGACACTATATGATGCCCTGCTGGTGTTGTAATTGTTATTCTCTCTAAAGGTGCATTCTGTGCGGCAGTTTCTCCGAGCACAACCAGGAGTTCACCGCTTTGCAGTGTTTTCATCCGGGGCCACGCGATAGGAGGAGCACCGGCTATGTAAAGCCAACACTCCACCTATATGAAAAAAAGTAAGCATAGTGCATATCATCATATATGATTAGTGCTCCGTTAGTGCACGTGTGCACTTAAAATGATCCTTGTAGAAATCAAAAGGTAGATAAATAGCAAAAAAAGATCACGTGTGCAACTTTTGTTTAAGAGATATTAAAGATTATCTCTTAGGTCATCCAGATCTCAGACATCCTCCCTTCAAGCTCCAAATTGAATGAGAATTATGTGCTCATTTAGTGCTACTCAATCCTGCAGGTCAAACAGTTTTTTGTGCTTATTTGGTTTTATAATGATTTTTGTTTGAGTTGATGACTTCACCATCCGACTAATAGTAGTGCTGTGCTTGTTTCCAAATTTAAAGTTATTGCATAATATGATATGTCAAGAGCTCAATGGCAGCATTTCAGAATAAAATCACAGGTGAATTTTAACATTACTGCTGCTAAATTGTTCTCACATTTTTGACTCGGTTTGGAAAGACCATCAATTTCTGGAAAAGCCCCAGAGGCCCTGAATAAGCAGATCACTTTGGTTCATCCAGAGCTGCAACTAGATATTGTTCGAATTCTGTGGTAGTTCTATTTGATTACCAAAACCACCTTGGGAACATGGGTAGATCTACCCGCTCAGAAAGCAGCAGTGCTTGGGAGTGGCAGTAACAGTCTGAGATGGAGGTAAAGGAGCATGACGAACAGCCCTTCTAGGGCTTCTAGGGCTAAATGAAAAAAATAAAATAAAGCTACCTAAAAGCCTCTACAGAGCATTCCTTATTTCATTTTTTCAAAATAATTTTCTCTATATTGCATTTTTACTGCAAAAAGCTTTGTGTCAGCTGCACTTCTTTAACCTACATCACAATTACAACCAGTCCCTGAGTAGTTGCCGTGATGCAATTTCACAGAAAAGTTCAGATTTCAACTTCAGCAGTCACTGCTCTACTCTCTCCATGCAGGGCCACTGTTTGACAACACCTGATTTCTACCTTGTAGCATGATGTGAGAGCCAAGCACTGATGTGGGATTCATGCTGGCAACTATGCTGCCCTTTCCTGTGAGGCTTACATAGGTATGCCATGTAAATCCACGGCCCTTGCGGCACACACTCCATGTTTGGTCGGAATGCACCTTAAAACTTTATATTTGCTCAGTTTGTTAGAAAATGTAGCCTCTCCATGTATATTTCCCATAACAACACCATGTGACTGGGGTTACGTCACTGTGTATGCATACAATTGGTAAAAAAGCCAAAGCAATGGAGGCAAGCAAGTGTTTAAGTCCCAGCATAGTTGGGGAAAAATGAAGAAAAGCCCAAGATCAAGTTAAAAAAAGAGCGCAAGATGTTTGATTCCAAGAGTAATGAAACTCAAGTTGCTCTTGGGAAACACTCTGATAACTGGAGTTCACTAAAGCTTCACTAAATATTTCTGATGTTGCCGCAAAGTTTATAGACACATGAATATAGGTCCTTCCTAATAGTGCTTCTGATGTTACTGTAGCTATGTTTTTAAGTCTTATCCTGATTGGATTAGTATAACCTAGAGACCACATCTTATTTGTAATGACCTTGAATGGCTGTATTGTTAAGACTGAACATATCAGCCATGGTAGCTTTTAGTATTGCGGCTGTGCCATATTTTGGCCCTGATACCGATACCCGATATCGGCTTTGCAGTATTGGCCGATACCGATACCATAACGATACCATCTGTTTGAAATTGATGTGTGTGTATATATGAAGAACTGCATACTACTTGGATGTAAAATAATTACCATCATGGCTTTGTCAAGCTGCTGCCTACCTTTGTGAAGCAAGAAAAAGACTAATACAAAGAGAATCCAATAGAAGGTTTTATTGCCTACCTGGAATGGCTGATAATAGTTAAACTTTTGGCTCTCAAAATGGTATTGGTGCCCTATTAGTTGGTACTCGCCGATACCAATACCACCATTTTAGTGCTGGATTGGGGCCCCGCCTGATACTGGTATCAGTATTGGTGCAACACTAGCAGTTATTTGTAAAGTAAAAATTTCCCCGCAAATGACTGACCATACTTTGCTGTACTCCAAGTTCCTGTTATAGTACTACTCCTTTTGAGAGACAGAGAAAGACTCATTTGAACTTGAAATAGGAGCAGGTAAGGTTAATCTTTGACCATGGCAAGCGGTCGGTTTTGGGTGAGGCATTGCACCACCGTCAGCTTGGTCGGGACTTATTAGGTAGCTGTGTCAAAGGCCACCATGTAATCTTTCTGGTAGTTTAGTCGCGCTGCCAGAAGATGGCGCCACATCTGTTTATGTCAGCTCTTCGTGCCCATTGCTGAGGTTATATGTCGGCTCAAAATAGACGATTAAAAAACTATCAGGATGGAGGATTGGAGTGTATAACCTTTTTTCATCATAAACAACTGGATTTTGGCATTTTTGGTAAAGACATAAAACATGACTATTTACCTTTGATAGGTACCAGACAGATTTTGTCAGTACTACTGTGCACCTTTTCGTGTAAAATAAAAAAGTACCACACTTTGGTACCTACATACATAATAGTGAAAAATAGGGAGTGAGCAAATTTCCCATGCTTGACATAACCACAGTATTGCAAACACAAGAGTGATGAGGTCAGGGGTCCGTTTCATGAAGCAGGTTTATCGAAAACTCTAAGTTCCTAAACCTGAAAACAAGGAATTTCTGACTTTTCTGGATCACAAAGAGAGTTTCCTCAGCCTCTGTTTCAGTCGCCATGGTAACATTCTCCCCAAAACTAACCTGGTCAGTGGCAGGTTTACTTCAGTAAACTCTGAGTTTCTGCCCAGGAGATGCAGATGTAACCAAACATATGGGTGGCAACAAATTTCTCAAACAGAGAGATAACTACTGAGTAAATGTTTTAAGCAACCTCTCCAATATTAATATAGTACAACAACACAAGATTGTAAAAACACAAGAAATTAAATGAATAAGTGATCAACTTGAAAGGTTATAGATTACACTTTAGGTCCCAATGTAAGTATAATGGATTTATTTTAAATCCTATAAGTTAATTACTTTAATTCATGTGTGTGTCCTTCATGTATCGTTGTCCACAAGACAAAGCTATCTGTATTTAACACAGCAGTCGGAGTTCCTTTCCTACCCTGGATAGCGGTCTTACTGTTAGACCTGTGGAGGGTGAAGGGTAGGAGCAACAATTTGACATATTCAAAACAAACCTCAAAGGAAAGGGTGTTGAACACTTCCCCCCTGTACTTTTCAGCTGTTTATTTGTAAAATAAAATGTTTTAAATCATGTATAATTTCCTTTATACTTCCCAGTTTTATACCACTATGTCTTGTTCTTTCACCAAAGATTCCAATAAAATGTATTTATGTGTATGAATTTTTTTGCACGCCTTTAAAACCCCAAACATGTTCTTACTTTCTTAGGCTATATGTCTGAAAATGTTCACTCTGACACATAATAGAAAAGACAATAATGCTAAATGCTTGTTTTGTATCTTTGCAGACAGAATCGGTTTAGCAGCTCTATGGCTGCTGCGGCAGTCGCATTTTATCAGCCTTTGTGCTGTTTGTCCTTGGTTCTCTCAATTAGACTACATAAGATGGCACCAATGCCTCTGAGGGTTAAAAAAAGTATTTTACTACATGAGTCATAAAAGCTGGA